>NC_133970.1:4745225-4846674 GCF_031877795.1 Strix aluco
GGTGACCTTATCGTAGAAGGATATCAGATCAGTTAAACAGGACTTTCCCTTTATGGACCCACATTGACTGTGCCTGGTGATTGCATTGTCCTTTAAATGTCTTTCAGTAGCACCCAGTATGATCTTCTCCATAATTTTTCCAGGTACTGAGGTTAGACTAACCAGTCTGTAGTTTTCTGGGTCTTCCCTCACACCCTTCTCATAAATTGGAATAACACTGGCTAGCTTCCAGTTGTCAGGGACCTCCCCAGACTCCCAAGACCTTTGGTAGATGATGGAGAGAGGTCCTGCCGTAACATCCACTGGCTCCTTCAGTACTCTGGGATGAATCCCTTTCAGGCCCCATGGACTTGTGAACATTCATCTGGTACAGCTGGTCCCTTACAATTTCAGTGTCCACAAATGGAAGGTCACTGGTCCCACACTCGTGGTCCTCCACCTCAGAGGACGGGGCAGCCCAAGGTATTATTAAAGACTGAGGCAAAAGAAGCATTGAATGCTTCCGCTTTTTCTTCATCCCTATTAGTCACGTGACTATCTTCAACAACTATTGGTCCAATGTTTTCCTTCGACATCCTCTTGCTATTAACATACTTAAAAAAGCCTTTCTTGTTGTCTGATACAACACTGGCTAGTTTCAATTCTAATTGAGCTGAACCTGAAAAATTCTCACAAAATCAGAACCTCTTTTTCTGATTGCTATAATTTTGTAGAATAGATTAATAAGATAACTGTAATTAGCCTAGCGAACAGCTTGCAGAAATCAGTATGTATTTCTTGGGAAGGAGAAGTTTAGGGGATTACTTTTCAGTCCATAAAGTGCACTTTCTGCTGCTTTATTTAATCTTAATCTGTTAATTCCATCCTCACACTCTGCTTTGAGACTTCTGAATCACAATGTTTTGACATGTTAGTAAAAAGTTAATGTGATTCTTTAGGCAATTAGACCCTAGATTAAATAACCCTTTCTCTACCTTTACATAAGACAATACTTATCTCTTTTTCTTTGTATTGCCAACATGGAACAAAAAGTCTAGGATCCAGTTTCACATGGACTGCTTCTGGATACCATTGCACAGTATAAAAATGTTCTCCATGTCTTCAGAATAGTAGAAAAAGGTTGGATTCTGCTATCTGCATCCCAGTTCATGCTTACAGATGCACCTCTATCTTTCATCTAAGTGTGTTGTTCTCTTTTTCTGCATACAGAAAACTTATTCTTTTCATAATTAATATCAGCAACAATGATATTTTGTAGTATTAACATTAGCATAAAATGTTAAATACTAAATAGCTTAAATACTTAATAGCTTAAATGTTAGCAGTCTTGACAATATTAATGATAAGAAGATGTTTCCGTGATTGTAGCATGTTAGTATTAACTATTCTGGAGATGCATTTGTGGCGAATACCTTATAGTGTTTGGCATCCATACCAGGGCAAATAGCCAGCAGAAGGTGTATAGTAGTTCTTCCCTTGCCTTCTAATTGAGAATACTGTGAGTGACTTCAATGGCATGGCCCCACAGAAATGAATTTTCCCCTTAGTGAAGAAAACATGATCACAGAATTTAATCCTCGGTCAAAAATAATCAAGATATTAATAGATGGTGATCTTGCCAGTTGTGCATTTCAGCTTTAGTTGAGAACAAGGACATGAATAATAATGATAAAGGATAATTGGCCCAGTGTTAGACATTACAGAGACAATTCCTGATGCAAATGCAGAATGACCAAAAGCTGTAATTCTGCTGCAAGGCAGAACACAAATGCAGTAATTGTTCTGGAGAGAACAACTTTAAGTCATTATAGGCTGTGGCTGCAATTTCCACCCACACCCTGTGGTGGCAGATATAGCCCGAAGAATCCTAGAAATTTAGGGTCAATCTGAGTGCTTGGGGTCCTTTCCCCAAACCACTGCCTGAGTTTCACCTAAGGAGAGCTCAGAGGCTCACTCTGAGACACTGCTCTTGACTCAGGGGAAAGCCTGGTGGTGACAACTGAAAAGCAGAACCTCATCAGGGCTTCTGACAGCCACTCACAACCTGTGAAATCCCCCAGGAGCCAGTCAAAGTTGGCCTTGTCTCCAGCCAGTAAAAAAAAGTAGGGTCCTGTAGGGTAGTGGAAAGCTCTATATCTGTATTGGTTTAGAGAAGGAACTCATTCTGCCTTACTCTCTTTTTTTTTTTCCCTACGTATCTCTCCCAGAAGAAAACCAAATAAGCAAGGACACTGCAGTTTTTGTGTCATACATGTTGGAGAAGTGAAATGATATTTGTTCTTAGTCTGAATATTGCATTCCCTTCAACAGTATTCATTCTGAATATTGCATTCCTTTTGCTGAAGCAGAGAAGGGCTGCAGCTTCTCGTAACTTGGTAGTGTTTTGACCAGATGTCACCTTCTACAGGAGGACGTTATGTTACTGGGTAGTTATGTCTGGAATAGTGAAGCTGAACTGAAAGATACAAGCAAGAATAGGGCTAAAAAGTGTCTTTCCCAGACTTCAGTCCTTCAGCCCATCCATAAGGGGACTGAGTAAGAGGGTTACATGAGTGCCCTGGTTTAACCAGGATAGGGTTAAGTTTCCCCAGCAGTGGGGGGGGAGCTCTAGCCGGGTTATTCAGATACCATGCGGACTTCACATCCTGGCAGGTCACATTTTTCCTGGCACGGGAGCGCGGTGCACTCGTGGTTTTGTACATCGTGCTTCCCACTGCTGTATTTGGTAGCTATTTTGCCCTGTTCATTGCTATCACTATTACTGTTATTGTTATTGCTGTTGTTTGTTGTGTTGCTATTGCATTGTTGTATTAAACCTTTCCTTATTTCAGTCTTGGGGCTTTGTATTTCACTCTCTTTGTGGGGGAGGGGCAGCGGCCGCGTGGTCTCAGACCCCGGCAGGGGCTAAACCACTACAATGAGACACAGTGCTTACTGATGATCACTTGCGTACTTGCTTGTTGGAAATGATTTGCAGTAGATAGAAGGCTGTCTGGTCATTCACTCCTGCATGCCCTGTCCTATAGTTGTGACCATTTTGCTTTCTTTCCAACTCCTCTTCACCATATGTTCTCTCCCCCCGCCCCAACCCCCTCCATCCCCATATCCTCTTTTCTCTTCTGTTGATAGTCATCTTGATTCCTTTTCCACATTCCCCATAGCAAGGCTGTCGAGTTGTTACTTATTCCACTAGATGCTTCTTCATTAAAATCACACATTCATCTAGGTTCGAAAAGACCTTGAAGATCATCTAGTCAAACCATTAACATAACAGTGACAGTTCCCAACTACACCATATCCCTAAGTGCTATGTCAACCCAACTCTTAAATACCTCCAGGGATGGGGACTCCACCACTGCCCTGGGCAGCTCATTCCAACACCTAACGACCAGTTCTGTAAAGAAATACTTCCTAATATCCAGTCTAAACCTTCCCTGACGCAACTTGAGGCCATTACCTCCTGTCCTATCACTTGTTACTTGGTTAAAGAGACTCATCCCCAGCTCTCTGCAACCTCCTTTCAGGTAGTTGTAGAGGGCGATGAGGTCTCCCCTCAGCCTCCTCTTCTCCAGACTAAACAACCCCAGTTCCCTCAGCTGCTCCCCATAAGACCTGTGCTCCAGACCCTTCACCAGCTTCGTTGCCCTTCTCTGGACGCGCTCGAGTAATTCAATGTCCTTTTTGTAGTGAGGGGCCCAAAACTGAACACAGTCATCGAGGCGTGGCCTCACCAGTGCCGAGTACAGGGGTAAGATCCCTTCCCTGTCCCTGCTGGCCATGCTATTTCTGACCCAAGCCAGGATGCCATTGGCCTTCTTGGCCACCTGGGCACACTGCTGGCTCATGTTCATCCTGCTATCAATCAACACCCCCAGGTCCCTCTCTGACTGGCAGCTCTCCAGCCACTCCTCCCCAAGCCTGTAGCGCTGCTGGGGGTTGTTGTGGCTGAAGTGCAGCACCCGGCATTTGGCCTTATTGAAACTCCTCCAGTTGGCCTTAGCCCATTGCTCCAGCCTGTCCAGGTCTCTCTGCAGAGCCTCCCTACCCTCGAGCAGATCAACACTCCCACCCAACTTGGTGTCATCTGCAAACTTACTGAGGGTGCATTCAATCCCCTCATCTAGATCATCAATAAAGATGTTAAACAGGAGTGGCCCCAAAACCGAGCCCTGGGGGACACCACTCATGACTGGCTGCCAACCGGATTTAACTCCATTCACCACAACTCTTTGGGCCCGGCCAGCCAGCCAGTTTTTTACCCAGCCAAGCGTGTGCCCATCCAAGCCACGAGCAGCCAGTTTTGCCAGGAGAATGCTGTGGGAAATGGTGTCAAAGGCCTTACTAAAGTCAAGGTAAACTACATCCACAGCCTTTCCCTCATCCAATAAGCAGGTCGCCCTGTCATAGAAGGAGATCAGGTTTGTCAGACAGGACCTGCCTTTCATAAACCCATGCTGACTGGGCCTGATCATCTGGTTGTCCCGCATGTGTTGTATGATGGTACTCAGGATGAGCTGCTCCATCAGCTTCCCGGGCACTGAAGTCAAGCTGACAGGCCTGTAATTTCCTGGATCATCCTTCCGACCCTTCTTATAGATGGGCGTCACATTCGCCGATTTCCAATCTGTCAAGACCTCCCCGGTCAGCCAGGACTGCTGGTAAATGATGGAAAGTGGCTTGGCGAGTACCCCAGCCAGCTCCTTCAGCACCCCCGGGTGTATCCCTTCAGGTCCCATAGACTTGTGCGTGTCTGTGTGATGCAGTAGGTCACTGACTGTCTCCTCCTGGATTGCGGGGGGGTCGTTCTCCCAGTCTCTGTCTTCTGGCTGAGGAGGCTGGATTCCCTCAATACAACTAGTCTTGTTATTAAAGACTGGGGCAAAGAAGGCATTAAGCACCTCAGCCTTTTCCTCGTAGCTTGTTACCATGTTTCCTCCTGCATCTAGCAGGGGGTGGAGACTCTCCCTGGTCTTTCTTTTGCTGTTGACATACTTATAGAAACATTTCTTGTTATCCTTGATTGCTGAAGCCAGATTAATTTCTAGCTGGGCTTTAGACCAGATTTCCACCCTGCATAGCCTCACAGAGTCTTTGTAATCACTGTGAGTGGCTAGCCCCTTCTTCCAAAGGCCGTAAACTCTCCTTTTCTCCCTGAGCTGCAGCCAAAGCTCCCTGTTTAGCCAGGGTGGTCTTCTCTGTCACCGGCTTCTCTTACAGCACCTGGGGATCACCTGCTCCTGTGCCATTAAGACTTCCTTCTTAAAGAGTGCCCAGCCTTCCTGGACCCCTATACCCTTCAGGATCGTCTCCCAAGGGATTCTATCAAGCAGGTGACTAAACATGTCAAAGTCAGCACTTTGGAAGTCCAGGATGTCAGTTCTGCTTAGCCCTCTCCTGGCCTCTCTAAGAATAGAGAACTCTATTAGTTCATGATCGCTGTGCCCAAGTCGGCCTCCAACCACTACATCATTCACCAGTCCTTCTCTGTTCACAAAGAGGAGGTCCATCAGGGAACCTTCTCTGGTCGGTTCACTCACCAGCTGTGTCAGGAATGTATCTTCCACACGTTCCAGGAATCTCCCAGGCTGGTCCTGCTCTGCTTTGTTGTATTTCCATCAGATGTCTGGGAAGTTAATGTCTCCCACAAGAATAAGGGCAAGCGATCGTGAGATTTCTCCTAAGTGTCTATAGAATATTTCATCCACCTCTCTGTCCTGGGTGGGTGGCCTATAGTAGACTCCTACTACAACATCTGCCCTGTTGGCCTTCTCCCTGATTCTAACGCAAAGACACTCCACCCTGTCTTCACTAGTGCTCATAACAATCCCTAACATGCAGAGCCACCCCACCACCTCTCCTTCCTTGTCTATCCCTTCTAAAGAGCTTGTAGCCATCAGTTGGCACACTCCAGTCATGGGAGACATCCCACCATGTTTCTGTGATAGCCACTACATCATAATTTTCCTGTTTCATCATGGCTTACAGCTCCTCCTGTTTGTTACCCATGCTGTGTGTGTTGGTATACATGCACTTCAGATGGGATGATGTCCCCAGCACCTTTTTGCATTTAGAGGTCCTAAGTCCGGCCTGACCTTTCGCAGATGTTACCACAGTTACTTATCCATCAATATCCCTTGCATCTTTGTTGTGCTGCATGTCTCCATCCCTTGCCTCCACTGAGATGGCAGGGTAAGGGTCATCGCTGACACAACAGCCCACAAAGTCTGGTAATCTACCCTGGGGCTTATGTCTGGGAGTTCCAGTTTTGTCCCCTCCCCCCTTCAAATCTAGTTTAAAGCTCTCTCAATGTGCCCAGCTAACTCCTGCCCCAAGATCCTTTTTCCCCTCTGGACAGATGCATCCCATCTGATGCCAAAAGGTCTGGCGTCCTGTATACTAACCTGTGACTGAAAAATCCAAAGCCCTGATGGTAACACCAGTCTCGGAGTCACAAGTTCATCTGTTGAGTTCTCCTGTAATCTTCTTCATCCATCCCTGCAACTGAAGGGATGGAGGAGAACACAATTTGTGCCCCCGACCCCTTAACCAGTTTCCCCAAGGCCCTGAAATCTCTCTTCATTGATTTAGGACTTCTCCTGGTAATATCATCACTACCTACCTGAAAAACCAAGAGAGGGTAGTAGTCCTTAGGTCTCACTAGAGTGGGGAGTTTTGCCATGAGGTCCTTCACCCGGGCCCCAGGGAGGCAGTAGACTTCCCTATGAAGCGTGTCCAGTCTGCATATTGGGGCTTCGACACCTCTCAGAATGGAATCACCCACTGCAATGACCCTTCTGGGGTTCTTTTTAGAACTGGTTTTAATATCTGGTCTAGAGCAATGGTCCTACTGAGCATAAAGATGCCCTTATTTAAGCGCCCATCAAGGAGAGTAACCCATATCAGGTTTGTTTAACAGGGAAAGGACTCCCCTGCTTTCTCTAGGGCCAAGACATAGGCCCTGGGACCATGACTTGCTCCTGCAGTTATTGTATCAGGCCTGTCAGAGGAGAACCATGGATGCTGGGAAGCTCTCTGACCTTAAAGGATAAGAAATCAGATTGAATTGCATTCAGCAATTGTCAGAAATAATTCCTGTCTGATAAAACTATGGTCTATATTGGCTCATATATGGTGCTCAATGTCATCACTTCAAAATGGCCACTGAAATTACATGAAGCATTATTTTAGGTTTTCAAATGGTTAACTCTCACTTCACTGTTTCTCTAGCACAACAGTTCTCACAGAAAACTGGAGCTTTCTCTCACTTTCCATCAAAGAATTAATGCTGACCATAACAGTAACATCTCATTAGGAGTTAGTTACCTTTACCAAATATACTACAGTGCATGTACTATTATGTTATAAAATATGATCCTGTTGTACTGGGTCTGACTGGGATGGAGTTAACATTCTTCATAGCTGTATTTCAGATTTGTGACTAAAACAGCATTATTAACTCACCAGTGTTTCAGCTGTTGCTGAACAGTGCTTGCACAGCATCAAGGCTTTCTTTTTTCCACTCTGCCCCCCCCAGCAAGTAGGCTGGGGGTTGGTAAGAGATTGGGAGGGGATGCAGCTGGGACAGCTCACCTGAATTGACCAAAGGGCTATTCCATACCATATGGCATCATGCTCAGCAATAAAAAATGGGTAGAGGAAGAAGAAGGGTGTTTTTGGCTTCCAAAGTGGCTGTTGCTCAGAGACTGACAGGGCATCAGTCAGAGGTGGTGAATGACTTCCTTTGTGTTACTTGTTTTTTTAAATTTCCTTCACCTATTAAACTGTCTTTATCTCGACCCATGAGTTTCCTCACTTTTGCTCTTCCTATTCTCTCCCTTTTTCTGCTGAGGGGAGGAAGTAAGCAAGTGACTGTGTGGGTGCTTGGCTGCTGGCCAGGGTCAACCCACCACACCTGTATAACCACATGTGATTAAAGTGTCAAAATTAAGTGGAATACATTTTAAGACGGAGTCTTCATGATCTTATATTAATCTCGTTTCCTCACTACCTAGTTCACAGTACTCAGCGACAGAGCACCCAATCCCTTGTACAAATAACTATGCAAAAAGAACTGAAAATTTGAAAAGTGAAACACACTCCTCTGTGAGTGACTGTCTGTGACAGAATGCCTACTTTTGTTTGTTATGAACCTGCCATCTCATAATTTCATTTGATGTCTTCTGGTTCTTGTGTTATGCAAACTCTGAGTAATTGTTCTTTGTTCATCTTCTCCATGCTGT
This sequence comes from Strix aluco, assembly GCF_031877795.1. Lineage (NCBI taxonomy): Eukaryota > Metazoa > Chordata > Aves > Strigiformes > Strigidae > Strix > Strix aluco. The sequence goes on from NC_133970.1 coordinate 4,753,466, forward strand.
TTATGGTTTCATAGAGACTGATGAGAAGATTTTTATCTCCAGTAACACAAGGTTGACACATGATATTGAACTGATGTGGCACAACTAAAAACAGAATTTACAGTATAATAAATGTTGTTCTAGACATTGTTTCAGTTTTCTGACAAGACCACTGTTAGAATTAATTAAGAACTTTAGACACAAGCCCCTCTTGAATAGAAATGAGTTAAAATAGGGTTAGAAGTGAAATTGAAAGGACACATCATTTTCCATTGGCAAATAATCTGCTTTATTTCATAATTCAGCAAGTTTATGTGCTGGAGTGGTATGGCTTCTTATCCAGACAGACCATGAAAATAATATATTGCTTTTCTGCAAGTGGACATAGCAGGATTGATGATATTTTAAGAGGAGATATTGACTTTTTCTGCAAGGCCAGGGCATGGAAGAAATGAAAATAACAATTATTGATTTTTTTTCTTGTGCTGAGAGAAACATTTCCCAGTATTTTATGAGGAGGAAAGAGCAGAAGTTCACCAAGAGAGGAGAGATTCTCAGTTTTATCAATAAGGCATGATAGTCTGCAGAGAACATTTCTTTGCAGTTATATTATCCTGAGATGGAGGAATAAGTCACAAGATCAAAAGATAACTAGAGAAAAGTACCCTGAAACGCTATAATCCTCCAAATACTCGGGATGCTTTATTATAGGTGAATGAATAAAGGAATCAAAAGGCAAAGCTTGGTTCCAGTTTCACAAACTAAGATCCATCTACAGTACAGATTTTAAAGTGATGGCTAATTAAATTAAAACTGTAATACTTCTAAACCTGTTGTAATCTTAGCTAGATTGACTATTAAAGGTGGTGTTTACCTGCAATCATAGTCTGCTTAGCGCATGACCATTGTAAAATTATGTGTATCAAGCAGCACTACAATTACAATGTATGTACTAGGGGCTTCATCTTTCAGGATGCTGATATCTGACAGCTGCATAATATTTTCATTTCTTAATAAATCATGAGCAGAAGGCATCCTTCTGAAGCACCTAGCACCTTTCAAGTTTGGTCAGTGTACTCATGCTCTCTTTCATTTATCCTTCTTGGGAAACACCCCTTTACCTTGCTAAGAGTTTGGGAACAGCAGCAAAACCACACTCTAGCACTGTTCACTACTATTATGTCACAGTTGTGGGTCCTTGGACTCATCAGTCCAATAAACACCAAAGGAAGCTCACAACTGACTGGCAATTAATTTCAGGCATGCTGAGAACTGTGATGTCAAGTTCTAGGCTTTGGTTTAAGAAAGCATTGAAGCACGTGCTTCATTTTAAACATGTACCTAACACTGTTCTTAGTGCTTCTCTGAACTGAGTAATTGTTGACTCAGTAATCACTGATCATTAATAGAGAAAGAAATGGGTGTTTAGAGAAAGTACCTTTGACTAGGCCCTGATCTGTGTTTTTGATGTGGCTGAAGTGAGATCTGCATTGAAGTTCAGGGGGCTCTTGAACCAGGAAGGATGCTCAGCCTGACATAGGTGATGATCAGTGTTTCACTGGTTTGCTGTCTTCATTGCAATGTGATCTGGGAAGAGGAGGACCCCTTATAATAATAGCTAATCCCTTTTATCGGTGCTTTTGCAAAGGGGCTAAATATTATCTTCACAAAGACTCTGAGATGTTGAAAGCAACTTGTCTAAGACAATAGAGAGGAGCAGTGATAGAATCACAGAATCACAGAATTGTCTAGGTTGGAAAAGACCTTGAAGATCATCCAGTCCAACCACTGACCTAACACTGACAGTTCCCAACTACACCATATCTCTAAGCGCTATGTCGACTCTACTCTTAAACACCTCCAGGGATGGGGACTCCACCACCTCCCTGGGCAGCCCATTCCAACGCCTAACTACCCGTTCTGTAAAGAAATGTTTCCTAATATCCAGTCTAAACCTTCCCTGGCGCAACTTGAGGCCATTACCTCTTGTCCTATCACTTGTCACTTGGTTAAAGAGACTCATCCCCAGCTCTCTGCAACCTCCTTTCAGACAGCTGTAGAGGGCGATGAGGTCTCCCCTCAGCCTCCTCTATCTCTAGACTAAACAGCCCCAGTTCCCTCAGCCGCTCCTCGTACGACATGTGCTCCAGACCCTTCACCAGATTCGTTGCCCTTATTTGGACACGCTCGAGTCATTCAATGTCCTTTTTGTAGTGAGGGGCCCAAAACTGAACACAGTCATCGAGGTGCAGCCTCACCAGTGCCGAGTACAGGGGCAAGATCCCTTCCCTGTCCCTGCTGGCCACACTATTTCTGATGCAAGCCAGGATGCCATTGGCCTTCTTGGCCACCTGGGCACACTGCTGGCTCATGTTCAGCCGGCTGTCAATCAACACCCCCAGGTCCCTCTCTGACTGGCAGCTCTCCAGCCACTCCTCCTCAAGCCTGTAGCGCTGCTGGGGGTTGTTGTGGCCCAAGTGCAGCACTCGGCATTTGGCCTTATTAAAACTCTTCCAGTTGGCCTTAGCCCATTGCTCCAGCCTGTCCAGGTCTCTCTTCAGAGCCTCCCTACCCTCGAGCAGATCAACACTCCCACCCAACTTGGTGTCATCTGCAAACTTACTGAGGGTGCACTCGATCCCCTCATCTAGATCATCAATAAAGATGTTAAACAGGAGTGGCCCCAAAACCGAACCCTGGGGGACACCACTTGTGACTGGCCACCAACCGGATTTAACTCCATTCACCACAACTCTTTGGGCCCGGCCATCCAGCCAGTTTTTTACCCAGCAAAGCGTGTGCCCATCCAAGCCTCGAGCAGCCAGTTTTGCCAGGAGAATGCTGTGGGAAACGGTGTCAAAGGCCTTACTGAAGTCAAAGTAGACAACATCCACAGCCTTTCCCTCATCCAATAAGCAGGTCGCCCTGTCGTAGAAGGAGATCAGGTTTGTCAGACAGGACCTGCCTTTCATAAACCCATGCTGACTAGGCCTGATCCCCTGGTTGTCCATTATATGACTTTTAATGGCACTCGAGATGACCTGCTCCATGACCTTCCCTGGCACCGAGGTCAGACTGACAGGTCTATAGTTTCCTGGATTGTCCTTTCTGCCTCTCTTGTAGATGGGTGTCACATTTGCCACCCTCCAGTCCAATGGGACCTCCCCAGTTAGCCATGACTTCAGGTAAATCATGGACAGCAGCTTGGCGATCACATCTGCCAACTCCCTCAGCACCCTTGGGTGTAACCCATCTGGTCCCACAGACTTGTGTGCATCCAAGTGGTGTAGCAGGTCTCTGATAACCTCCTCTTCAACTGTGCTGACCTCAGTCTGCTTCCCCTCCCCATCTAGCAGCTCATGAGTCTGGGTGTCCAGGGAACAGCCAGTTCCACTGCTAAAGACTGAGGCAAAGTAGGCGTTGAGCACCTCAGCCTTTTCCTCATCCTTAGTTACCATGTTTTCCTCTGCATCCAGTAAAGGAGGGAGATTTTCTCTAATCCTTCTCTTGCTGTTAACAAATTTATAGAAAGATTTTTTGTTATCCTTAACAGCTGCAGCCAAGTTGAGCTCTAGCTGCGCTTTGGCTCTCCTAATGTTCTCCCTGCATAGCTTCACTACATCTTTATAGTCTTCATGAGAGGCCTGGCCCCTCTTCCAAAGGCGATAGATTCTCCTTTTGTTCTTGAGATCCAGCCAAAGGTCCCTGTTTAGCCAGGCCGGTCTCCTTCCCCGCCTGCTTGCTTTTCGGCACATGGGAACAGCCTGCTCCTGTGCCTTTAAGACTTTGCTCTTGAAGTATGTCCAGCCTTCCTGGACTCCCATTTCCTTCAAGGCAGCCTCCCAAGGGATTTTGTTAACCAGTCTCTTGAACAGGTCGAAGTTAGCCCTCTGGAAGTCTAAGGTGGCAGTTTTACTAACCCCTCTCTTTGTTTCTCCAAGGATCGAAAACTCAATCATCTCCTGATCACTGCACCCTAGACAGCTTCCAGCCTTTACTTCCCCCACAAGCTCTTCCCTGTTCACAAGAAGCAGGTCCAGGAGGGCACCTTCCCTGGTCGGCTCACTCACCAGCTGTATGATGAAGTTATCCTCCACACATTCCAGGAACCTCCTGGATTGTTCCCTCTCTGCTGTGTTGTGATCCCAGGAGATACCCGGGAGGTTAAAGTCCCCCACAAGAACAGCGGCAAGTGACCGTGAGATTTCTCCCAGCTGTTTATAGAAAGCTTCATCCACCTCACTGCTTTGGTTGGGAGGTCTATAGCAGACTCCCACAGCAAGATCTGCTTTGTTGGCCCTTAACCTGATCCAAACACTCTCAACCCCATTATCACTATACTTGATTTCCGAGCTATCATAGCATTCTCTTACATACAGGGCCACTCTGCCACCTCTCCTTCCCTGTCTATCCCTCCTGAAGAGCTTGTAGCCATCGATAGAGATGGATTGACATCAGGACTTCTCAGTCCAGGCCCAGTACTCTGCCCAGTAAAGTCTTCTGCTTCAAGCGTGGGAGAGAGGCAAGTTGTCCTGGTTTAACCAGGATAGGGTTAAGTTTCCCCAGCAGTGGGGGGGGAGCTCTAGCCGGTTATTCAGATACCATGCCGACGTCACATCCTGGCAGGTCACATTTTTCCTGGCGCGGGAGCGCAGTGCACTCGTGGTTTTGTACATCGTGCTTCTCACTGCTGTATTTGGTAGCTATTTTGCCCTGTTCATTGCTATCACTATTACTGTTATTGTTATTGTTGTTGTTTGTTGTGTTGCTATTGCATTGTTGTATTAAACCTTTCCTTATTTCAGTCTTGGGGCTTTGTATTTCACTCCCTTTGTGGGGGAGGGGTAGCGGCCGCGTGGTCTCAGACCCCGGCAGGGGCTAAACCACCACACAAGTCGACATCGGCCTGTCAGCCCTGCACAGCCCCTGAGAAGCAGAAAGGCTTTGATGAGAAACAGGCCTTGGGAGTAAGATAAGAAACTGCCAAGTTGTGCCGATGTGGCAGGGAAAAACAACAGACAGCTGCAACACTGAACTGTGGAAAAGTACTGAACTGTGAGAAGTTACCGCTGCATGAACGAGAAGTTTGGTCTGCACAGTGCGTGTTAGAGTGGTGTTATGCTGGTAGCAGAAAAGGCTGATAGCTGTCTAATTGCTGATTTGCTAATTATGAAGTAAGAGCTTTAACCATAGCATAAATATGTACTGTTGTAATAATAAAGGGTCTTTCCTTTTGCACTTCATGGAGAGTCCGTGCCTCAATTGCCACATTCAAGAACAGAAATGGACACAGTCCAGCCAAGGCAGTGTGGGGTTGTACAGCTCTGTGAAGAACACCAAAAAGACCCATGGTTTGTACTTATCTGTAAATCTATGTGTTGGGTTTGTGTCTGGCGGGGTTTTTGGTATTGGGGGAGGGACTACAGAGGTGGCTTCCATGAGAAGCTGCTAGAAGCTCCCCTGACTCCAAATCGGACCTGCCTCTGTCCAAGGCAGAGCCAATTAGCAATGGTGGCTGTGCCTCTGTGATAACATATTTAAGAAGGGGAACCTGGGAGGAGGAGGAGTAGTGAGGAAAATACCTATGCAAACACCAAGGTCAGTAGAAGAAAGGAGGAGGAAGAGGAGGGAGTTGTGCCGGAGCAGAGATTCTCCTGCAGCCCATGGTGAGAGGGCAGGCTGTTCCCTGCACCCATGGAGGTCACCAGTGGAGCAGATGCCCACCTGCAGCCTGTGGAGGACCCCATGCAGGAGCAGGTGGCTGTGCCCAGAGAAGGCCAGGACTCTGAGGGAAGCCCATGCTGGAGTAGTTTGTCACTGGAAGGATTGTGACCTGCGGGAGGGACCCACACTGGAGCAGTTTGAAGATTTGCAGTCAGTGGGAAGGACTCATGTCAAGAAAGTTTGTGGAGGACTGTCTCCCATGAGAGGGACCCCACGCTGGAGCAGGGGAAGTGTGCAAGGAGTCCTCCCCTTGAGGATGAAGGCACGCCAGAGATAATGGGTGATAAAATGACTGCAACCCCCATCCCCTGCCCCCCTGTGCCACTCAGTGGGAGGAGGTAGAGAAACTGGGAGCAAAGCTGAGCCGGGGAAGAAGGGAGGGGTGGGGGGAAGGTTTTTGAGATGTGGTTGTATTTCTCACTGTCCTACTCTGTTTGATTGGTAAATTAAGTGGCGGTGGTGTTCAAACGAAATTGATGTTCTTTTTCTTCCCCTTAACGGGACTGTCTTTTGCTTGTGAACATAACGGGTGAGTCATCCCTCCCTGTCCTTGTCTCGATTCCTGAGCCTTTTGTTTTATTTCTCCTCCCCATCCCTGAGGGGGAAGAAGTGAGCGGCTGTGTGCTCAGTTGTCCTGTGGGCTTAAACCAGGACAATCTAGTACTGGGTAAGTGTCAGCAGTGATGAGTTAGTCTTGTTCTGACTGCAAAGAGAGAAAATTAGATCTGTGACGTTCCAGTTCTGTTCATTGCAATATCCATCATTTGGTGGTCATTTATCACTGTCACTCTAGGAGTACTTATGTTTCTGAATGATATGGTGTGGTGGTTTAGACCCTGCCGGGACCCGAGACCACGCTGCCGCTGCCCCTCCCCCACCCTTGGATCGGACCGGGGCAGGGAGTGAAATACAAACCCCGGGGTTGAGATAAGGAAAGTTTTAATACAACAGTGTAACAGCAACAAAACGAACAATAACAATAACAATAAAAATAACAGTAATAACAATGAACAGAGCAAGAGATATACCGCCGTACAGATACAGCAGTGAGGGAAACGACCGCACACAAAGGGCGTCTACCGATCTTCCCGTGCTTGGGCGCCCGCACCTGACGTCAGCATGGTATTGAATAACCCGACTAGAGCTCCCTCCCCACTGCTGGGGAAACTTAACCCTATCCTAGCTGAACCAGGACATAATCCACCCCTTTATTCTATACCATGTGCGTCATGCCCAGCTGCCATTTAACAATTAACAATAACAAAAAAACAATTAACAAAAGCACAATATAATTCACGGCATGTTCTGACCGAAAATCAAGTCCCCCTGTGGTATGCATCGGACCTCTCCATCCTTCTCCATCACCCACCAGGTGCACCCAGGTCCTTGAGCAAAAGCAATCCCGTGGATGGGTTTGCCTTTGCCCGGCGCAGGACAAACCCAGACCATTTTTCCCATCAGGTCCCTCATGCGCACCACAGCTCGATTGGCAGATCCTCTTGTGTTGACTAACCAAGTGGCTTTTGTCAGATGTGTGTCCCAGTGTTTGAAGGTTCCACCCCCCATTGCTCTCAATGTAGTTTTTAACAGTCCATTGTAGCGCTCGATCTTCCCAGAGGCTGGTGCGTGGTAGGGGATGTGGTAGACCCACTCGATGCCGTGTTCTTCTGCCCAGGCATTTATGAGGTTATTTCGGAAGTGAGTCCCATTGTCTGACTCAATCCTCTCTGGGGTGCCGTGTCGCCACAGGACTTGGGTTTCAAGGCCCAGGATGGTGTTCCGGGCAGTGGCGTGGGACACTGGATAAGTTTCCAGCCATCCAGTGGTTGCTTTCACCATTGTGAGCATGTGGCGCTTGCCTTAGCGGGTCTGTGGCAGTGTGATGTAGTCGATCTGCCAGGCCTCTCCATATTTATATTTCATCCATTGATCTCCATTCTGCTGGGGCTTCACCCGTTTGGCTTGTTTGATTGCAGCACACGTCTCACATCCGTGGATGATCTCTGCAATGGTGTCAATGGTGAGGTCCACCCCTCGATCTCGAGCCCACCTGTATGTTGCATCTCTGCCTTGGTGGCCCGAGGTCTCATGGGCCCACCGGGCTATGAACAGTTCACCTTTACGCTGCCAGTCCAAGTCCACCTGAGCCACTTCGATCTTAGCAGCCTGGACCGCCTGCTGGTTGTGTTGATGTTAATCAGCGGCTCGACTCTTGGGCATATGGGCGTCCACATGGCGCACCTTCACAACGAGGTTCTCCACCCGGGCTGCAATATCCTGCCATACTTCAGCGGCCCAGATGGGTTTGCCCTTGCGTTGCCAGTTGCTCTGTTTCCATTGCTGCAACCACATCCACAGGGCACTTGCCACCACCCACGAGTCAGTGTAGATATAGAGCCTCGGCCACTTTTCTCGCTCAGCAATCTCCAAAGCCAATTGGGTGGCTTTCACCTCTGCGAACTGGCTCAATTCACCTTGTCCCTCAGCAGCTTCAGTGATTCGTTGTGTGGGAATCCACACAGCAGCCTTCCATCATCAATGTTTTCCCACAATGTGACAAGACCCATCAGTGAACAGGGCATATCGCTTCTCCTCCTCTGGCAGCTCGTTATATGGTGGGGCCTCCTCACCACATTTCACCTCCTGTTCTGGTGACATCCTAGAATCCTTGCTCTCTGGCCAGTTTGTGATCACCTCCAATATTCCTGGATGGTCGAGGTTCCCTATTTGAGCCCATTGTGTTATCAACGCAACCCATTTACTCCACGTGGCATCTGTTGCATGATGTGTGGAGGGAGCCTTTCCTTTGAACATCCATCCCAGCACCGGCAGTCGGGGTGCCAGGAGGAGCTGTGTCTCAGTGCCGACCACTTCTGAGGCAGCTCGAACTCCTCCGTACGCTGCCAGTATCTCCTTCTCAGTCAGGGTATAGTTAGCTTCAGAGCCTTTGTATCCCCGGCTCCAAAAGCCTAGAGGTCGGCCTCGGGATTCCCCATCTGCTCTCTGCCAAAGGCTCCAGGAAGGGCCATTCTCCCCGGCTGCGGTGTAGAGCATGTTCTTAACCTCCTGCCCTGTCCGGGCTGGCCCGAGGGCCACTGCCTGGCTAATCTCCTGCTTAATTTGTTCAAAGGCTTGTTGTTGCTCTGGGCCCCATTTAAAATCGTTCTTCTTGCGGGTTACGTGGTAGAGAGGGCTCACAATCAGGCTGTAGTTTGGGATGTGCATCCTCTAGAACCCCACAGCGCCCAGGAAAGACTGAGTCTCCTTTTTAGTGGTTGGTGGGGCCATGGCTGTTATCTTGTTTATCACCTCCATTGGGATGTGGCGACGCCCATCTTGCCTGTTTATTCCTAGGAACTGAATGTCCCTTCCAGGACCCTTAACTTTCTGTTGCTTGATGGCAAAACCAGCCTTCAGGAGGATTTCAATTACCTTCTTTCCTTTCTCAAAGACTTCCTCAGCTGTGTCCCCCCATACAATGATATCATCAATGAACTGCAGGTGTTCTGGAGCCCCACCTTTCTCCAGTGCAGTATGGACCAGTCTATGGCAAATGGTGGAGCTGTGTTTCCACCCCTGGGGCAATCGATTCCAGGTGTACTGGATACCCCTCCAAGTGAATGCAAACTGCGGCCTGCACTCTGGTGCTATTGGGATGGAGAAGAACGCGTTAGCAATGTCAATCGTGGCGTACCACTTGGCTGCCTTCGACTCCAGCTCATACTGGAGCTCTAGCATGTCCGGCACTGCAGCACTCATCGCTGGCGTAACTTCATTCAGGCCACGGTAGTCCACGGTTAGTCTCCATTCGCCATTAGGTTTTCTCACTGGCCATATAGGGCTGTTGAAAGGTGAGTGAGTCTTGCTGATCACCTTCTGGCTTTCTAGTCGACGGATCAGCTGATGGATGGGGACCAGGGAATCTCGGTTAGTACGGTACTGCCGCCGGTGCACCGTCTTGGTAGCAATTGGCACTCGCTGCTCTTCAACCTTAAGCAACCCCACCACCGAGGGATCCTCTGAGAGGCCGGGTGAGGTGGACAATTGTTCAACCTCCTCCAGGGCAGCTATACCAAAGGCCCACCGGTACCCTTTTGGGTCTTTAAAGTACCCTCTGCTAAGGTAATCTATACCTAGGATGCACGGGGCATCTGGGCCAGTCACAATGGGGTGCTTATGCCAGTCCTTCCCAGTTAAGCTTACTTCAGCTTCCAATAGGGTCAGCTGTTGGGATCCCCCTGTCACTCTGGAGATACAGATGGGTTCAACCCCACTGTAGCTTGATGGCATCAGGGTGCACTGTGCACCAGTGTTTACCAAGGCCTTATATTCTTGTGGTTCTGATGTGCCAGGCCATCGGATCCACACCTTCCAGTAAATCCAATTATCCCTTTCCTCCACCTGGCTGGAGGCAGGGCCCCTCTAATCCTGCTCACCATCACTCACTTGTTGTAAGAATGACTCCTGCGAGAATGACTCACAGGTCCCCTCAAGAGGGTCAAGCATAACGTTGGCCATTCTATTCTGTCTGGGGGATTTCCGACTGGACACTGGAGCTGCATCTCTCTTGGAAGACTCCCCTTTCATGGTGGTCTTCCCTTTCAGTTGCTGTACTCGTGCAGCTAGGGCGGGAGTGGGCTGTCCATGCCACCTTCTCATGTTTTCCCCATGGTCGCGGAGGAAGAACCACAGGGTGCCCCGTGGTGTGTACCTTCCACTGCCCTTCTCTTGGGTGCTTCTAATGGCTGAGTCATTGGCCCGTGCAGGTGGAATATAGGACATGTCCTCTTCCACTTTCTGGAGCCTCTGAGACAGTTTCCTTACAGCTGAAACCCAGGCATGTTGGGAGGAAGGGAGATTTCCCTCATATTGCCGGAGCTGGCCAATCACTTCGTCCACTGTTTGAGTCTGGGTGTCTCGCCACCAGGACGCTACTACTAATGCTTTGGAATGTGCCTCTGGTCCACTTTGCAGGAACTTCCGCCACATCAGCTGTGTGCAAGGGGCCTGATCTGGATCCATGGGTGACTGCTCATCATTCAGATCACCATAAACCATGTCAAACACAGCCATTTCCCTGAGGTTCTGAATGCCTTTCTCCATGTTGGTCCACTTGCCTAACCGACATAGGACATCATCCTTGTAGGGGTACCTCTCCCTCACACTGAGCAGGAGTCACCTCCAAAGGCTGAGGGTTTGAGCCTGTTTCCCTATTGCCTTGTCAATACCAGCCTGCTTGGCTAAAGGTCCCAGCTGCTTGGCCTCTCTCCCCTCCAATTCCAAACCAGCAGCTCCACTATCCCAGCATCGGAGCAGCCAGGTGCAAATTTGCTCGCCTGGAAGGCAGCTGAAATCCTTCCGCATATCTCGCAACTCACTCAGGGATAGAGATCGGATGGTTACCTCCGGCTCCTCCTCCTGCTCTCGTGATGGGCCTGGTTCATCATCACCCTGTACACTGCGAGGGGATTTTTTGGTATATTTGGTTTTCCATATCGGGGGGACTGGTACTGGCACTGCTTGTCCCTCTGGCCCAGCTGCTGTGCTGGTGGAGGCGACTGGTACTGGCACTGCCTGTCCCCCTGGCCCAGTTGCTGTACCAGTAAGTTCACTTTCAGATCCTGCAGCCCTTTCTCCCCCTTGAGGGCAGTGAGTAGCGTTAAGGATGACACAGTAAGCATGGGTGTGGTGGTTTGACCTTGGCTAAATGCCAGGTACCCACCAAGTCGCTCTATCACTTCCCCCCCTTCCCTTTTTTCTCAACAGGGCAAAGAGGGGAACGAAAATAAGATGGGAAAAAAACCCAACCCTTGTGGGTAAAACAAAAGCAGTTTTAATATAAGCAAAGCGAAGCAAAGGTCCGTGCGTGGAAGCAAAAAAAAGAAAACAGATTTATTCTCTACTTCCCATGAACAGGCGATGTCGGGCCTTCTCAGGAAGCAGGGCTCCAACACGTGTAGTGGTTGCCTCGGAGGACCAAGGGTGACCCCACCCCCTACCTCCTTTCTCCCAGCTTTATACTGAGCAGACGTCATATGGTCTGGAATATCCCTTTGGTCAGTTCGGGTCAGCTGTCCTGGTTGTGTCCCCTCCCAAGATCTTGCCCACCCCGTCCCACTGTGGGGGGGAAATGTCAGAAAGAACCTTGGTGCTGTGTAAGCACTACTCAGCAGTAGCCACACCACCAGTGTGCTATCAACACCCTGCCAGCTCCCAACATAAAACACAGCACCATGAGGGCTGCTACAGGGGAAAACCAATTCTGGCTCAGCCAGACCCAGTACAATGGGCCAGTCCCCAGCACATCACAGCGAGTTGTGTCTCCCGGGATTTGTCAGATTGGCAGCACACCTTTTCCAAATACTCCACCAGTTTATCAGGACTCTGCATTTGTTCAGGAGTGAAATTCCAAAACGTTGGGGGTGACCACTGACCCAGGCACTTGCCCATCTTTTCCCACACACCTTGCCATTTATAACTATCTGCCCTCGGGGTAGGTTTCCGGGTGGTGCTATTGTTGGAGAAATCCCACATGGCCCAAAACAAGATCTGGCAGACATTTAGAAAGCATTGTGCCACAAACACACTGGCCTGGGTGCTTCAGGGATAGCTGAAACTCCCAAAAACTGAGAGGATCTCTTCCCCTGGGTCACCCATAGAGGGGGTGAGACCCCTAACAAAAGCCCAGGCAGCAAACAGGTACCAGTTCACCCCCACAAGCAGTGATACAAGCACATTATAAGCAGTCTGCAGGCAGTACAGCAAAACAAGACCCTTGAGACATTTTCCACCGCCAACAAACGCCATCACTAGGAGCACACAGTGGATATAAGGATTAATCCAACCCCACCATGCAAGCAAATTGCCCAGCATTGCAAATGTTCCTTATCAAACAAATACAAATAAGAACAGAAAAATTACACCTAACAGATTGCTCTAACACACCTTCTCCTTTTGTCCTTATCTCAACCCTCTTGTGCCCCACGTTGGGCACCAAAATAGGCTGTGGTGGTTTAGGCCCTGCCGGGTTCCAAGACCACGTTGCCGCTGCCCCTCCCCCACCCTTGGATCGGACGGGGCAGGGAGTGAAATACAAACCCTGGGTTGAGATAAGGAAAGTTTTAATACAACAGTGTAACAGCAACAAAACGAACAATAACGATAACAGTAATAACAATCAACAGAGCAAGAGATATACCACCGTACAGATACAGCAGTGAGGGAAGCGACCGTACACAAAGGGCGTCTACCGATCTTCCTGTGCTTGGGCGCCCGGACCTGATGTCGGCATGGTATTGAATAACCCGGCTAGAGCTTCCCCCCACTGCTGGGGAAACTTAACCCTATCCTAGCTGAACCAGGACATATGGAAAACTCATCACACTGTGATTCTGTAGCAAGGAACCATGGAAAAGAAGTTTTGGAGAGATTTTTTTATTCCTTTTCAATAAAATTTCTTAATATAGGATGTGACAAAAAAGGAAATAGAGACACATTTCATTGTTTATTTTTTTTATTAATTTTTAAGGAATGACTGAGAGAAATTGCTGAAAAGAACTAATTGTGGAGGCTATATGATGAGCAGATCTAAGAGTCATTTTAATATTTAATAAGACTAAAAGCCTCTCATCGCTACTCATTTTTAATGGCACTTGCTGTCTGGCTGCACGTATGTGGCTGCATGTGGCTGCATGTTTTTAAGGGACTAGTTTTTCTGTCTTTCTAATGAAATACTACTTGAGACAGGAGAAAAAGTGGTGATTTGGAGCAGTCCGTCTGCTCATCGGGCGGCATTGTTGCTGTGGGAGGTGGTTGCCGGGCTCGGTAAGCCACTGTTGCATTTTACCCGTTTTCTTTTTGAACTCACTATTGTTACTGTTGTTCTCTTGTTATATTTAGTAAATTCTTTTTACTCAACCCACGAATTCTCTTATTTTGTCCCTCCCCTATCTAACCAGAGGGGGGAGGGGGAGGAGAACGGCTGGCCACGTGGCGTCTGGCTGCCAGCTGAGTTTAAACCTCCACAGTTTTTGGCGCCCAACGTGGGGCACCGAGGCTTCTCTTTTTGTTTGAGATAACAACAAACGGGTAAAATGTGGATTGCTTGGCTCCTTAAGATCTTATCACCTCATTTGCAATACATGTTTCCCATGCTGTTGCTCACCTTCAGTGAGAGGTGGGTTAAGGTTTTGTTTCTGTTGTACTATGTGATGCTAATCTATGATAGCATGCGGTCATCGGTCCTGGGGCTATTTAAAGCTGTGTTTGAGAAATTTGGGGGGTTCAAATATCTGTGGAATGTTGACCTAAACATGGTTACTGTGATGTTAGGAGTTAGTGTTTTCCTGCATGTGGTTCAGGTTTTGTTTATGGTTAAGCTACTATTTAAGAGGAACCAAGCAACAGAGACTGCAGCCACTACAAGCCCGGGGACAGGCGCTGCAGCTGAACCAGAGAACCAACCCATGACAGTGTCAGTTGCTCCCATACAGAAGAAGAAATACACAAGAAAATCCCCTCGCAGTGTACAGGGTGATGATGAACCAGGCCCATCACGAGAACAGGAGGTGGCAGAGCCAGTGATAGACACCCAATCCTTGTCCTTGAGTGAGTTGCGAGACATAAGAAAAGATTTCAGCCGCCATCCAGCTGAGCAACTCGTTACCTGGCTGCTCCAATGCTGGGATAGCGGGGCCAGTAGCATGGAACTAGAGGGCAGGGAGGCGAGGCAGCTGGGATCCCTGTCTAGGGAAGGGGGCATTGACAGAGCCATTGGAAAGGAGACACAAAATCTTCGTCTCTGGAAGCGACTTCTGTCAAGTGTGAGGGAGAAGTATCCCTTCAAGGACAACTTGACATGTTGACCAAGTAAGTGGACCACTATGGAAAGAGGCATTCAATACTTGAGGGAGCTAGCTGTGCGGGAGGTGGTTTACTATGACCCAGATAATGCACGGCTACTCACAGATCCAGATGAAGTCCGATGCACCCGGCCCATGTGGAGGACTATTGTACGGAGCACACCCTCATCATAGGCCAGTGCATTAGCACTAATGGACTGGACAGACGAAGAGGGACCAACAGTGAATGAACTGGTTTGCCAACTACGACAATATGAAGAAAGTGTTTCTTCCCCCATCATCGCGGCTGTGAAACAATTATCTCAAGATGTCCAGCAACTTAAGGAGAACATGTCCTACTCCCCACCTGCATGGACCAGAATCTCGGCTATTAGGAGCAATCGTTTCTCTACTTGAGAGAACAGCTACACACCACAGGGGAAGCTGTGTCATTGCCTGCATGACCATGGAGAAGACATGAAGAAATGGGATGGAAAACCTACCTACCTACCTCCTAGAAAAGCGAGTATGTGAGCTGGAAGGAAGAACAAGTACAGAAAGTCGTCCTTTCAGGAGAAATGCTGCTCCGGTTTCCAGTAATCAAGATGAGGCTGAAACCCGTGCACACCACACTAACCCATTTGTCGTTAGCAAGTATTATGATCAACATTATAGGGGCCCTGCCTCCAGCCAGGCGGAGGACAGGGACAACCGAGATTACTGGACTGTGTGGATTCGATGGCCTGGCACATCTGACCCCCAGCAGTATAAGGCTCCAGTGGACACTGGTGCGGAATGCACCCTAATGCCATCAAATTTTAAAGGAGCAGAAGCCGTTTGTATTTCAGGAGTGACAGGGGGATCTCAACAGCTGACTGTATTGGAGGCCGAGGTGAGCCTAAGTGGAAAAGAGTGGGAAAAACACCCCATTGTGACTGGCCCAGACGCTCCATGTATTTTTGGCATAGATTACCTCAGGAGAGGGTATTTTAAGGACCCAAAAGGGTATTGGTGGGCTTTTGGTATAGCTGCCTTGGAAACAGAAGGAATTAAACAGGTGTCTGTGTTGCCTGGTCTCTCAGAGGATCCTTCTGTTGTGGGATTGCTGAGGGTTGAAGAACAACAGGTGCCAACTGCCACTACAACCGTGCACCGACGGCAATATCGCACCAATCGAGATGCTGTAATCCCTATCCATGAACTGATTCATCATCTAGAGAGCCAAGGAGTCATCAGCAAGATGCGCTCCCCTTTTAACAGCCCCATATGGCCAGTGTGAAAGTCTAATGGAGAGTGGAGATTGACAGTGGACTATCGTGGCCTGAATGAGGTCATGCCACTGCTGAGTGCTGCCGTGCCAGACATGTTGGAACTGCAATATGAACTAGAGTTGAAGGCAGTCAAGTGGTATGCCACGATTGATGTTGCCAGCGCATTTTTCTCCATCCCTCTGGCAGCAGAGTGCAGGCCACAGTTTGCTTTTACCTGGAGGGGTGTCCAATACACCTGGAATCGACTGCCCCAGGGGTGGAAACACAGCCCCACCATTTGCCATGGACTGATCCAGACTGCACTGGAACAAGGTGAAGCCCCAGAACATTTACAGTATATTGATGAAATAATTATATAGGGTAATACAGCAGAAGAAGTTTTTGAGAAAGGGGAGAAAATAATCCAAATCTTTCTGAGAGCCGGGTTGGCCATAAAGCATAGTAAAGTCAAGGGACCTGCACAAGAGATCCAGTTTTTAGGAGTAAAATGGCAAGATGGATGTCGTCAGATTCAAATGGAGGTGATTAATAAAATAACAGCTATGTCCCCACCAACTAACAGAAAGGAAACACAAGCTTTCTTGGGTGTTGTGGGTTTCTGGAGACTGCACATTCCAAATTACAGTCAGATGGTCAGCCCTCTCTATCAAGTGACCCAGAAAAAGAATGATTTTGTATGGGGCCTGGAGCAGCGACAGGCTTTTGAGCAAATTAAGCAGGAAATACTTCATGCAGTAGCCCTCGGGCCAGTTCAGACAGGGCAAGATGTTAAAAATGTGCCCTACACTGCAGCCAGGAAGAATGGCCCTACCTGGAGTCTCTGGCACAGAGCACCAGGGGAAACTCTGGGTTGACTCCTGGGGTTTTGGAGTCGGGGATACAGAGGATCAGAAGACCGCTATACTCCAACCGAAAAGGAGATACTGGCAGCATATGAAGGGGTTCGAGCTGCTTCAGAGGTGATCGGGACTGAAGCACAGCTCCTCCTGGCTCCCTGATTGCCCGTGCTGGGCTGGATGTTCAAAGGGAGTGTCCCCTCTACACACCATGCAACTGATGCCACGTGGAGTAAATGGGTTGCATTAATCACACAGCGGGCTCGAAGAGGGAGCCCCAGACATCCGGGAATACTGAAAGTGATTACAAATTGGCCAGAAGGAAAGATTTTGGAATGGCGCCAGAGGAAGAGGTAGCACGTGCTGAAGAGGCCCTACCATATACTGAGCTACTGGATAATGAGAAGCGATATGCCCTGTTTACCGACGGGTCCTGTCGCATTGTGGGAAAACATTTAAGGTGGAAAGCAGCTCTGTGGAGCCCCACACGACGGGTTACTGTAGCTGCTGAAGGAGAAGGTGAATTGAGTCAGTTTGCAGAGGTGAAAGCCATCCAGTTGGCCTTGGATATCGCTGAGCGAGAAAAGTGGCCAGTGTTCTACCTCTACACTGACTCATGGATGGTGGCAAATGCGCTGTGGGGGTGGTTACAGCAGTGGGAACGGAACAACTGGCAGCACAGAGGCAAACCCCATCTGGGCTGCTGAATTATGGCAAGATGTTGCTTCTTGGGTAGAGAATCTGGTTGTGAAAGTACACCATGTAGACGCTCACATACCTAAGAGCCGGGCCACTGAAGAACATCAGAACAACCAACAGGCGGATCAAGCTGCCAAGATTAAGTTGTCTCAAGTAGATCTGGACTGGCAACATAAGGGTGAACAATTTATGGCTCGCTGGACCCATGACTCCTCAGGCCATCAGGGAAGAGATGCAACATATAGATGGGCTTTGTGACCCAGGGGTGGACTTAACCATGGATGTTCTTGCACAGGTAATCCATGAATGTGAGACATGTGCTACGATCAAGCAAGCCAAGTGGTTAAAGCCCATTTGGTATGGAGGATGATGGTCAAAATATAAATATGGGGAGGCCTGGCAGATTGATTATATCACGCTCCCACAAACTCGGCATGGCAAACACTATGTGCTTACAATGGTGGAAGCAGCCACGGGTTGGTTGGAAACTCATGCCGTGTCCCATGCCACTGCCCGGAACACCATTTTAGGCCTTGAGAAGAAAGTCTTATGGTGGCATGGCACGGCACACCAGAAAGAATTGAGTCAGATAATGGGACACATTTCCGAAACAATCTCATAGACGCCTGGGCCAAAGAACACGGTATTGAGTGGATATATCACATTTCCTACCATGCACCAGCCTCTGGGAAAATTGAGCAATACAATGGGTTGCTAAAAACTACATTGAGAGCAATGGGGGGTGTGTCAGGGGGAGGCAGTGTGTCTGCCTCTAGTCTAACTGAAGAAGAATTTAACCTTGACAAGATTCCAGTGTATCCATGAGAGGCCGGAAAGTCTCAAGAAGTGCCATGGAAACAAGATTAGAGAACTAAGATAAGAAGAACTGTCCTGACGATTCAGGCGAGAAACTATCACCCAATCATGAACTGTTAGTTACTAAAGTAAACCAATCCTGTATGAACACCTACTTTGAAGAAGGTTATAAAAAGGCTTGTTAAAACAATAAAGGTGCTTTTGTAGCCATTTTGGTCATTTTACACAATCTGATGTTTGTCGTGTCCGTCTCTACTGCAACAAATGGTGACCCCGACGTGATCGGGCGAAGTGATCATTTAAAGGCAACGTATTCTGCGGCGGGGAGAGCTGCGGAGAAGTGTAGCGGCGGCGGGAAGAGCTGCGGAGATGGAGCCCGGTGAAGCTGAGAGCAGAGGGAATCTGCTTGGTCCGGACCTGAACTTCGACACCTAAAAAGGTGAGCCACCGGGAACGGGACTGTAATTATGGGGCAGCAATTAACAAAAGAAGAGGAGACAATTTTGTCTACCTGGAAAGCCCTATTAAAAAGAAAAGGGGTTAAAACCACAGAACAAAGCCTGAAAAAGATTTTGATATGGAGCAAGATGCAAGGCTTTGAAGCCACAACAGTAACTGCATTCAGTGTGAGTGCACGGCAAGCAGTAGGATTGAAACTATGGGATGAGGTCTCTAAAGGACAGAAAGAGGCGTGTGAGTTGGCAGCCACATGGCGTCTATTAAGGGAGACCCTGAAGGAATGGAAAGCAGAATGTGAGGCGAATGATGAGCAAAAGAAAGATGAGAAACCAGAAAATGTTAGGAAGGGGAGAGATTGTGGCCAAGGGGCAAATGAAGCCGATGCCTCAGCGTTGGCGATAGCAGGCAGGAAACCCCTCACGGGCAAAAGCAGATCACGCCCTCGCCCTCCTCCTCCTCCTCCGCCATTAAATATTTTGCGGGGCGATGAGGAGCCCCCCCCACCTAGCGGTGCAGCGGCGGCCCCTAGCGGCGCAGCAGCAGAAGGGGTGACCCCATCGGCCCCCCCCGAGGAGGAAAATACGGCGAATAACACAGAGCCGGAGAGTGAGAGCGAAAATGAAAGTGAGGGAGAAGAAGCTTTAACTGCCGCTATGCGAACTCTGCATATTACAGATAAACCCATAGTGAAAAAAGCCCAGCCATGGACTCTCCCTCCATCCACAATAACTGTAGTCCCAACATCCCCTGATCGATTTTGGGAGGGAGTTAGGAAGTATGCTGCCGAAGCTGGCAACTGGGATCTGGTTGAATGCCTCAGCCCATACTCTCCAACCCCGGCATGTCCAAAGCCTGTAGATATAGCAGCAGAGGCTCCTGGTGCATTCCCTGTTTACAAAGCTGTTGCAGGCACAAACCAGCACGATGAGCACAATCCAATCAGCTGGAAAGTGGTGCAGGATTTGCAGAATAAAGCACAGGAATTTGGAATCAATTCTCCTGAGGTGATGCAACTTATTCGAATAATCAGCACAGATCTGCTGTGTCCATATGACATTACACATCTCGCACAAGTGCTGTTTCAGCCGGTGCAATTACAAGAGGCAGATGGCACGCGCAGCCACGCGGAATAATTTACGACTGCCACAAGATGACCCGAGGCTAGGCCTTGGAGAGGATGCTTTGCTTAGTGAAGGGCCATTTAGTAATCCTCAACTACAAGCCATTTGACCCCCTTATATTGCAACAGTCTCAACAGGTGAGACTCACCACATTGAAAAAGACAATGGAATTGCGACAGGGGTGGAACTTTCAAACACTGGGACGTGCATTTAGCAAAAGCCACCTGGTTAGTCAATACCAGAGGATCTGCCAAGCAAGCTGGCCCTGCTCAATCAAACCCCCTACATACCGTGGATGGGGATAAAGCCCCCGCAGTGCGCATTAGGAATATGTTGGGGAAGGCCATCTGGGTTACTCCTGCATTGGGTAAAAGTAAACCCATGCGTGGGATTACTTTTACCCAAGGACCTGGGTGCACTTGGTGGGTGATGCAGAAGGATGGAGAGGTCCGATGTGTGCCTCAGGGAGATTTGATTTTAGGTGAGAATAGCCAATGAACTGGACTGTCAAATAACCCTGTTATGGCAATTGGTGCCTTGCAACATCCCCGTGCCACATCCAAAGCCTCCTGCTCCACCGACTGAGCCAACTCCGCCTCATTCCTCAGCCTTACAGACTGTCATAACAGATGGAACCAGAAGTTATGGACTAAATGAACTCAGCAAACATTGTGGAAGAATGGCCCATAGACTGAGGGAATGATATCTGTGAAACCGGGGAAAAAAAAGGGGTGGTGATTCCTTAAGATGTATTTGGAAACCTGAGCATGACGTCAATGGCATGGAATAAGGGGTGGAGACTGTCCTGGTTTCGACCAGGATGGAGTTAATTTTCATTGGAGTATTTCATACCACATGATGTCATGCCCAGGTGGGCGGGCTCACTCTCGGGGTCTCTCTCTCTCGCGCGCACGCCGTCTGCTCGTCGGGCAGCATTGTTGCTGTGGGGGGCAGTTACCGTGTTCGGTAAGCCACTGTTGCATTTTACCTGTTTTTCTTTTTGGACTCACTATTGTTACTGTTGTTCTCTTGTTATATTTAGTAAATTCTTTCTTTTTACTCAACGCATGAATTCTCTTCTTTTGTCCCTCCCCTATCTTACCAGAGGGGGGAGGGGGAGATGAACGGCCGGCCATGTGACGTCTGGTGCCGGCTGAGTTCAAACCTCCACATCAATGATCTGGATGCGAGAGCTGAATACACCCTTAGCAAGTTTGCTGATGATACTAAACTAGGAGGGACAAGAGGCCTTGCAGAGGGATCTAGATAGACCAGAGCATTGGTCAGTCATTAATGGCATGAAATTTAACAAGAACAAATGCCATATTCTGCACCTGGGACAGAGTAACACCAGACACAAATATAAATTGGGAGAGGAGTGTCTGGAGAGCAGCCCTGCAGAAAGGGATCTGGGGGTGCTGGTTGACAGCAGGCTCAATGTGAGTTAGCAGTGTGCCCTGGCAGCCAAGAGGGCAAACTGCATTCTGGGGTGCATCAAACACAGCAGAACCAGCCAAAAGAGGTGATTATCCCGCTGTATTCAGCATTGGTGTGGCCTCACCTTGGGTATCATGTGCAGTTCCGGGCCCCACAATTTAAGAAGGATGTTAGGGTCCTTGAATGCGTCCAGAGGCGGGTGAAAGGAAAGGAAGGCATGTCCTCTGAGGAGCAGCTGAGGACTCTGGGTTTGTCTAGTTTGGAGAAAAGGAGGCTGAGGGGCAACCTCATTGCTCTCTGCAGCTTCCTGAGGAGGGGAAGTGGAGAGGGAGGTGCTGATCTCTTCTCCCTTGTATCCAGTGACAGGATGCATGGGAATGGTTGAAAGCTGTGCCAGGGGAGGTTCAGACTTGCATTAGGAAGCATTTCTTTACAGGGAGGGTGGACAGACGTTGGAACAGGCTTCCTAGAGAGGTGGTTGATGCCCCATGCCTGTCAGTGTTTAAGAGGCATTTGGACAAGTGCCCTTAATATGCTTTAACTTCTGGTCAGCCCTGAATTGGTCAGGCAGTTGAACTAGATGATCATTGTATGTGCCTTCCAACTGAACTGTTCTATTCTAGCTCAGCTAGTTAGACTATTTTAAAAGTACTTGAGTGCATTTATTCATTGATGTGATCTGGTCAGAATGTGACATATTAGGAACAGTAAGTTGTTCAGAAACTAGAACGAAAAGCAGGAGTTTATTTATTTATTTATTTACATTCAGCTTAAGTATCTCAATTTTAAGAAAATATAATATTTTGGGGAAAATAAAATATGTGTTAGAGACTTTCAGAAAGGCATTAATTCTGGAGACGATTCCTGGGGAATTCAGCATGTGGTGATTTGGGACAGAGAGTCCATTTCTTGCAAGTTTTCTATTATCAGTTGTATATATCCAAAGGACTGAAAATTTGCAAATCTGTGTAGAACTGGGTAGTTAATTTTGAAGGAAATTGTTTGATGCATTGATTAACTTTGGAAATTGTCCACAGACAGCAGCATTGCTTTAATTCATTCATAATTAATAGATTAAACCATATAGGTCCCAATCCTTCTGTGTCATGCAGTCACTGTGTCTTCATGGATCTCAGTTGATATATGCAGATTTAATGCATGAATCTTTTATAATTTTTTCAGTCTTTAAATGGAGAGTAATACCAGCCTAATTTATAATGGGTTGTTAAATTTAGTTAATCTTTAATTTTATAGAGGATTCAGATCCTTGTGTAGGGGGTGCAAAATAAATGTAGAAGATGAGTTTATACTTCAGAAACATTTTTTTTGGAGATTCTATTGAGAAAACTATTATGGTAGTGATCACCATTTGGGAAAGAGAAGGCTGGATCACAGCTTCCTAGGTCTTTATGAGCTCTTTAAAGTGAATGGCAGCAGATGGTAAAAAAGAAAATGTGGATTTCCATGGTTTAGCATCTCAATACTCTTCCTGGAATTCTGAAGGAATTATTTCTGACTCTTTCTTTTTTTTTTTCCTCAGGTTGGAGGTCACACAATGATGCCTATTCGTTGGATGCCTCCAGAAAGTATCATGTACAGGAAGTTCACCACAGAAAGTGATGTCTGGAGCCTAGGGGTCATATTATGGGAAATCTTTACCTATGGCAAACAGCCATGGTATCAGCTCTCAAACAATGAGGTGTGTGTATTATATTTTCAAATTGCATAGAGGGTGACATTTTAACTGACGGTATGGCTTCTCTGAGGAAAGGACAATAGCAAATTTATTTAGTAAAGGCAATAATCCTGATATCATATATTTATGGTATTGTCACAAACTTTGTGGTTGAAGTTCTTCTTTTTCACCCTTTTCTCCCCAAGGTGGATGGAAGTTATCCAAGTAGGACTATACCAAGTTGAGATGTAGCTTTTTCCTTTGTATAGGATAGTCTGCTCTGGGTGTTGAGAAAGACCATGAGCCAATAAAAAGGAGCTTGCCTGTCTCCCAAACTGGCATTGGGTGATTTCAGTTACATATCGGGAAATGTCATTGTCATGAAGTAGTTGTTCTAAAACATTCTTGAATAGATTGAAGGAATCTGGAGATCTCTTCATACCTGGGAAATCAAAAGTAATCCCTTTCCAGAGATTAGCCATGGTGGTACTCATAAAGTATAAGGAGGGAGAGAGAGATACTCTATGTGAGACGATTAAAACAGCTTACTACTGAGATGAGGTGAGACTGATAGACAGGTAGGGGAGATATGGTATTGCTTCTCTACCACCGTTCCCTCATGAATGGAAGGGGAAACACGGGTTAACATAACATCACATCAGTCAAGACATTGCTCCTTGACATCCTACATTATGGTGATTTTTCCAGATCATATCCCACTGCCCGTACATCTACCTAGAAATGCAGCTCTTCTGCAGAGGTGGCCAGGTGACTGTCACCAGTGAGGCTGCTGTGGCTATTAGCAGCTAGCTCTTCCATGGGTGAGGCCTATGTAATTGGCATGGATACACTGATCCTTTCCTTGTGATTTCTTGTAGGTGATTGAGTGCATCACTCAGGGCCGAGTGCTGCAGCGACCTCGCACGTGTCCCAAGGAAGTATATGAGTTGATGCTGGGCTGTTGGCAAAGGGAGCCTCACATGAGGCTCAACATCAAAGAAATCCATTCCCTCCTCCAGAACGTGGCTAAGGCATCTCCAGTTTACCTGGATATTTTAGGCTAAAACATCCTAGCATTTCTTCTTATGGTCTGTGTGAATGAATGTGTTTAACTGCCACTGAACTCCATTAAAATGTGTTCTTAACTTTGACAGTATTAAAGACAAAGATATGGAGAAGCTTTCAAAGGGCAAGCAATGTGCAGTTCTCCATCTATAGACACAGTATTGACTTTTTAGACATTACTGAAACATATCTTCACTCTCTCTCTCTTTCAGTTTCTACCATTTTTCCTCTCTCTAATCAATTTGGCTTCTGCATTATTGTAACTCTGCATAAACAAAGGCCTTAAAAACTTGATCTGTTATATCAGTAGACTCTCCAGTTAGCCCACCAAAACTAACAAAGTCTTGTTGTATTCATGCATTTGATGTGGATGAAAAAAGGGAAAAACATATTTGACTCAAACTTTGTGATTTCTGATATACAGATACCAGGAGTGTCTTTGTATTCACCTCAGTTTTTTTGCTTCAGCATGTGGGTGGAAAAAAACTAATGTTCTCTACACAAAGCATATTTCTTGCAGAGACAAAGCTAGATGAAATGAAAACAGCACTTATGTGATCCACTGTCTGAAGGAACTATGGGATCAGATGGCATTCAACCCCACTAAAAAAACACTGAAACAATTTGATGGAAGGCAAGAGGTGGTTTAGAACTTTCCTTGGACAGTCTTTCTGAGGAGTAAAGGGATTATTCGAGGAGGTGCATGGCCAGCATTTTTCATTGCCAGATACAAGTCTACGGTAAAAGGGAAAAAGATATTGTCTGTACTGCACACAATTATGTTACAAAATGATGAACAAAACACATGCCCTTATTTTGTCTTCTGGTAGGATATTGGCATGCCACTGGTATAAAAATATTCTTCATCTAGTCTTTGGTAATAAATGATGAAGCTAGGCTTATTAATGTACAGGATTAATTTCAGGATCAAGTGTTTAAACTAAGGATTTTGTTAACATAGGGAAAGCTATAGATGCTAGGGCAGGTGTATCTTATATGGTGCTTGTCCAGCAGCACATTCCTTCCTTCCTCAATACTTTATTTTTTTTAACTGTGCAAGCAAAATTGTGCATGGTATTTGTTGATTAATGCCCTTTGTGCAGAAATTAATCTTCCATCTTGTAGTACACCCTTGTACTAACTCTGATATATATATATAAACCTCACATAGTTAACTCATAATAACATAACTTATATTTCATTAGAAGGGGATAATGGAGGACACATTTACAATGCTACAGATACAATAGACTGATATTACATGAATAATCTAAAGTACAGAGATCACTGGTTATGTTTGAGCCATGGTGGGGGATAGAGTGAGATCCCTGGACAAAATAAATATGACTGAGATTATGGCTTACTATTTGGAGTGCAAAGACCCGGAATTCAGCACCATGTTTGTGTTGATGCTTGTGCTGTTATTCCCACCATCCACTTTTTAAAAAATTATTTGTTTTTAACTGGATGGGCATTGTACATGTACAGCATTTGCATGGCCACTGTGTTGATGACAAATGCATGGGTATATCTGTTGTTTTTCAAAACAGAACTTGAAGAATTTAAAATTCAAATTCTTTCAAATTTAGAGGTAGGATTATTTTTAATATGAATTCCTGCAAATTAAAACCTACCTTACCTAGTCCTCAAGACTTGTGCCTCCCTCTGTGAGGGGGCATTGCTGCAAAAAAGTGATCTTTCTTTTCTTTTTCTCTTTTTGTTCTTTTCTTATTGACATGGGCCAGATCAAAATAGTTCTTCATCTTTGTGTTGGGAGTATTGTATTTAATAAATTAAGCATTTTATTTTTTCAAGTGCTCCCATAATATTCTTAATATATAATTTTATTGCATATATTATTTATTGAGGCACTTTAGGTTTTTCCTTCAGAAGCTTTTAGAGATAGCTCATAAATATTTTGAACATTTTCAAAAGAAATCAGTTCACTGGACAGTGGTGGATTTTTACCCTTCTCAATGTCATTGAAAAGACAGCATTACAAATAGACATGAGAATATAATGATAAAGCCATACTCAGTTTTTCTTTACTAAACTAGATTTTATTTCTTAACCAGTACTGAACTGGAAACACACAAAAAGTCTAAGGAAGATTCCTACAAAATCAGCCTTAAAATTTTACTAGACTGTCTTAGAAGTTCACATAGAAAGCTAAAGACTGAGCATTCAGTGAAACCCTTTCTCTTGAGAATCTGATTTTTATGTTTTAAAGGAACTTGCAAATAATTTTCAACATAACAGCAGTGGAGAAGGAAGGTGTCACAGTCCGCTGATATTGTGCAGTGGGAAAGGGTTGCAGGTGGTGGAGGGGGAGGTGTTAAGCTTCTGCCTGATGTATTCTGTCTTAGTTTCTTATGATCTTAAGGAAAAGGCCTGAAAGCAAACACATGGGTTTTGCAAGCACTAAAAGAATGTATACTCCCAAAAAACCCAACAAAAACCAAACCCAGTAAACCCCTGAAATTGTACTTAGTGGTATCTTATTTTTTATTTACTAGTGAGACTATTAGAGTCATTTTAGAGAATAGCTAATGCATTGTGCAATAACATAGCAGTATGTTAAACTTCTAAAGGACCAAATGTTCTACAAAGCCACCAGTATGGATTACCTTAAGCTATATCATTACTCTTCTTGATCATGCATAAAAGGTATAATCAGAGTAGACAAGCTATTAACTTTAGTTATACATATTTTGCAATTTTTCATGGAAAGGTAATATATATGTATAAATTTACATATGTCTACATTACTACAAATGAGTAGTCTGCTGAGTGACCAAAATAATTTTTTTTCTTTTTATATTTATTTTTTATGTTTATGAAATTCAACTTTTTTAACTGGTGTGCAGCAGAGGGAGTGCTAGAATGCCAGAGATATAACAACAAGCCCTTTTTTTCCTCAAATGACTGCTTAAAAACATTTCTTCCATTCCCATCTCACTTGCTTATTTCTCACAAGAAAATGAACTGAGCTCCAAAAGCAGTTTGATTTACTGTCATTTCTGGGTTTGTGCTATTGCTTTTCTATTGTCCTAGAATAACAGTGCAACTTCATTAGCATTTTATAATTGTCTGCAGTAATGAAATAATTCCAAGACTATTCAGACCGCAGCACTACTTGCAGGATGATGGTGAGAATGCCAAAATTCAGCAGTAATAATAGCAGCATTTGTGCACTCTCTCTCTCTCCGCACCTTTTTGAGAGATTGTTTCTGTTGTGGCTGATGTAGAGTTTTAAAAAACACTTTGAAAAGAAAAGAAATAACCCAATAAAATGATCAGGTCACTGGATTACTAAGGTACAATGGGAATGTGTTAGAACAAGACTGTCTCTGGGTTGTTGCAGCCTGTAAATTAATTCAAATGCTGCTATAAAACGTGAGAGAGGGAAGTGGGGAAGGGCAGGGGAACAGATCAGGGTTTCCAATAAAACATGAAGGTTTTGATAGCACAGAAAGTTGTATTTTCTTGTTGTCAGGGCTGGGATGAACCAGTGCTGCTTTGAATCAAAAGGTCCTTGAAGAGCCTTAGTTAAAACACTTGTGGGTTGGTTTTTTTGTGGGAGGGGGCACGTTACTATAATTAATCACAAATATGAAGTAAAAATAAAAAGTGTACATGTTTCAGGGAAAACACTGTGAATTTCACAACAGCAACAAAGTGACTCTTTTGCCATCTTTTAAACATATATCTCAGGAGAAGAAAAAGGAAATGCTGGGTACATTATTTTGCCGTCTATGCATTCTAGACCAGGTCTATGGGATTTTTTTGTTTGCTTGTAGAAGGCTCTGAGTGACAAGTAACTGGTATTTTATAAACACTGAATACTTTGGGCAAGGATAATAGAAGCTGCTAGTAGTGGGGCTATTTGATAGAAATATGTAAGAAAACAGAGATCAAACCAAATCTTTACAGAGGCCTGTATCTTGCAGTTTATATGTATCATTCTGTAACTTAAAGAAAAGCAGCTAAGAATGTTTTATATACAAGTAATTTAATTCAACACTGATGTTTAATTACATCACCAACAGAGATAGAATCAATTCATTATGAAATATTTGTCTCAGCCCTGCTCTTCACCTATACTTTATGTATATACATATATTTCTAGATCTCTCTTGCTTTGTTACTTGAGATAGAGAGAGAGAGAGAGATATCTACATATAAATATAGATCTCCATATTGTCACCAAACTGTGACCTGGTGTGTAGCACTATCTTTCTCCTTTTCTTTTTCTTTTTCTTTTCTTAACATGATGTCTCTGTGCAAATATTTAGTGGTTCTCATTTTGCAGTTTGCTATAGCAAGGCTGATTTTGAAGTGATGCCTACGTATCAGTGTTAAAAGTTTTGTTTGTGAATCATGTGACCAGCTTCTCTCAACATGACATGGAAAGTCTCTTGTGTTATAGTGTATTTAATAAAAATGATGTCTTACAATAAACAGTGTCATTCAAAAGAAAGATACAATGATTACTTTAAAAGACATACAGTTTTCATGGTGCTATGTGCTATTTTTTTAAATGTCTTTGTTTACTTTCATTCCTTTCAAAAAGGATGAAATTAAGATATGGTTTAGTATGCTTAGAAGCATGATATATTTGCACTCTAAAACCCTGAATAAAAACCATGTCACTGAATTCCTAGGTGAGGAAAGAAGAGTTCCATAATAATAATAGGAAAAAGAAACATCCAATCTGAATGTAATCTGTTAGGTTTCTTTTTATTATTTTTTTAAATTTTTTCTCCAAAATTAAGATCCTATTTGAACACTTGTTCATTTGGAGAGCTGGCTTTGCAAATAGCTTGTTTAAGGCCATTTGCATCTCCTTCAATGTGCACAACCTGCACCAGCCAAGCATAGTCGCCTTTGCTGTTCAGCAACAGGGCCTTTCACAGCCTAATAACAGAGTCAAAGGCCCATCAGCTATTCCTGCCCCTTCTGCATAAAATCCATAGAGAGTTGTGAAACACTAAAAAGGCCAGTAGGGGATATTCAGTCCAAGTCCTGCTCCTGCTCCTGCTTCTGCTTCTGCTAAGGCTCAACAAACTTTCAAAATTGATTTCATGATGAAGTCTTTGTACTGGGGTGGATCCATTCTCTGGGGGGTGCTGCTCGTCACCACTTGTGGCAGCCCAAACAAAGAGGGATGATGTCTAGGCTGCCCCCGTCTCTTCTTCTTAGCCCTTTTCTAGTTGCCTTGTGCAGCTGCTCATCTTGTCCCCAGCCTGGGGACCTAGTAACAGAGGAGCCAGGACTGGGTCTCACCCTCAGCTGCCTAGACCCAGCTTCTTGCCTCCTCTCTGCTAGAAACCATCTAGCCTTTGCTTGACATGGCAACTAATAAATCACCCAGTGACATAGTTCTATTGTTTTCATGATCTTGAAATTAAAACACTGAAATATCTATCTGTCCTGGTTTTATTGCACCGATTAAATCTTCTCACAAAAGAAGAGTCAATCTGCATTGTTCCTGAGACTATTTAGATACTCCTTGGAGACATACACATTCACATCACCTTTCACTCATTTATCTTGATCAGGTAACCAAACTGGCTGGTGCCAGGAACATGTGAAGAGATGCAAATCCATTCCCTCCTGCCTTTGACACCTCAGCTCCCAGGCATGCTTCTGACCTTGTCTCTATCATCCTGAATGCTATCCAGAATTTGCAGATTCCTGGCACATCCTCCTTGAATCACCACCCTTCCACTACTTTTGCTGCAATATACTTTGGGAATTGGCATATATATGCATATACAAACCAATTACTGTGTGTATTGGGTTTATATGGTGTCACGTCCCACTCAGATGAGGGAGACAAGTGACACAGATTCACAAATCCCCAATGGAGCGGACAATGGTGAGACAAGTCTCAAAGTCCAAACACTTATTAACTACCTACAATGTACTAATTGGACACATGATAATTGGCTAAGTATATAACAAGTTGTGGCAATCAATACAGTATGCCTTGCATTTCTTAATGGTAGTGAAGGAAAAAGGGGAAAAAGGAAAGGAGGGAGATGGAGGGAATAGGGGAATAGAGATCACCGGTCTGGGTTTCTGCATCGATCCCACCAGCAAGGGTTCCAGGAGGCATCCGACTTCTTTGCTTCACTGCACTCTCCAGCCCCCCCTCCCCTCTTTCCCCCCCCCCTCGATTTATACCCACTTTCCTTGGGTCCGTCCCCTAGGTCGACCCACATACCTACGTATCCCATGTACGGGGAGGGGTGAGGTGTTTCATGGGATGATGTAATTAGCATGATCATGCTAGCCCTCGTTAGCATATTGAGGGGTGTTAACTTTAATATGCATTTTGTGGATAATGAAGCAAAGGTCATTCACTGGACAGATGGCCCTTGAAATTTGGCCAGGTGCACCAGAGCAGAGCTGTCCTGTCTCCACAGGGCTCCCTCCTCCAGCTGCATCCTGTGTTATTGGGGCAGCCTTATCAGCTTCGACCCCCACACCATCCACCCCGGGACTATAGTTTCGTCTTGCGAATGTTTGAGGCATTCCTTAGCTCAGAGGGCCTCAACTTTTATTGCTTTCTCAGGCTGTTTTTCTTAGTCCGTGTTTCTCACAGGCCTGTTTTTTCATCTCTCACATATGGCAAGATTTTGTTAGTGAGGGCTCCAGGGGTGGCTTCTGTGAGAAGACACCAGAAGCTGCTGCCATGTCCGACAGAGCCAGTTTCAGCCAGCTCCAAGACTGACCTGCTGCTGGCCAAAGCTGAGCCAATCAGCGATGTTGGTAGTGCCTCTGGGCTAACATATTTAAGAAAAGGTAAAAAATTCTGTTCAGCAGCTGTAAGATAGAGGAGTGAGGAAACGTGAAACAACCCTGCATGTACACAAGGTCAGTGAAGAAGGAGGGAGAGAAGGTGCTCCAGGCACTGAAGTAGATTCCTCTGAAGCCCATGGAGGAGTCCATGGTGATGTAGGTTGTCCCCCTGCAGCCCATGGAGAACCATGGTGAAGATATCCACACTGTATATCCACAGCCCGTGGAGACCCCATGCCGGAGCAGGCCCCTAGCAGGAGCTGTGGCTTGTGGAAATCAGGTTTTCTGGCAGGACCCACGCTGGAGTAGTCCACTCCTGAAGGACTGTACCCCATGGAAGGACCCATGCTGGAGGAGTTTGTGAAGAATGCACATTGGAGAAGTTCATGAAGGACTGTCTCCCATGGGAGGGACCCCACGCTGGATCAGGGGAAGAGCATGAGGAAAAGGAGTGGCAGAGACAAAGCGTTATGAACTGACTGCAACCCCCACTCCCCATCCTCCTGTGTTGCTCAGGGGGAGGAGGTAGAAGGTTAGGAGTGAAATTGAGCCTGGGAGGAAGGGAGGGCTGGGGGGAAGGTGTTTTTAGTTTTGTTTTATTTCTCAATATCCTACTCTGATTTTGACTGGCAATAAATTAAATTAATTTCCCCAAGTTGAGTCTATTTTGCCTGTGACAGTAATTGTATCTAATTTCCCTGTCCTTATCCTGACCCATGAGCTTTTTGTCATATT
This sequence comes from Strix aluco, assembly GCF_031877795.1. Classification (NCBI taxonomy): domain Eukaryota; kingdom Metazoa; phylum Chordata; class Aves; order Strigiformes; family Strigidae; genus Strix; species Strix aluco. Next base: position 4,784,930 of record NC_133970.1, read on the forward strand.
TTGTCCCCTTGTCCTGTTGAGGAGGGGAGTGATAGAGTGGCTTAGTTGGCACCTGGAGGCCAACCCATCAGACTGGGCCTCCCAGCAAGTGCAGAAAGGATATAAGTATAGTCTTCTAGTCTCCTAGCAACAGAGTATGTAAAAATGAAAGCTGGAGACCTGTTTCCCTAGCAGTATTCTGTATGTAAGATGTGCATTTTGCTTTTGTTGCCTCTAATTGCTATTTCTAAACTGGTTTTTTTTTCAACTGAGTCATTTTCAGAACTTGGATTATTCTATGAAGAGCACTGCTCACATTCCCAGTTACTGTAATTAACATTTTAAAAAATCACAGCTGGGGACTGCAAGTCTTTCGGAAACAAAATAGAATGAACAAATGGAAGTCATATTCCCTGTTTCCTTCTTCTTCCCTCTCATCCCTAAACCAGAGATTTTCAGTAGAGAGTCTGCTTACCTTACATTTTTTTCCCCAAGCTGCTACATAAAAAAGAAAGTCCCTGCAAATAACTCATTATAAACTTGGGTCATCCCTTTTCATTTATGTTTTTTGCACTGCTTCGTGATTTTGGGAATTATATTGACAAATGACATTATCACCAGTCATTTTTAACAACTCAGAATCTAAAGAGGCTTGGATAAGAGAAAGCAGATGGAAAGTGAACATCGTGCCTCTGATACCACAGAGGCCACTAAATGAATATACACTTTGCTTGCTTAAAATAGCACCTATTGGCAGTAAATGTTTTCAGCCTTTTTACTAATGGGGGACTAATCACTTGGGCAAGAGCTAGGCTCTTTGCAATCTGTTCCAGTGCTCTTCTGTCTCATGTTATGTTGTACAACCTCACTGACCTCAGTGTTAGGCAACCAGGTAGGGATCGGTGAAGTCAGTAATATGAATCACAGGTAACATCATTTTCCCAAGCTGTGCAAGATCCTGTAGCAGTTTCATAGTAGGATATGTATTGCTTAGAGGTTACTTTCAGACTAGAGTTACTGCTAAAAAAAAAAATCTACTTGTGAATGTGACTCGGGAAAGGGTTCAAAGATGGTTTTCTTGAGCCAGAATGGTATATGAAGGAAATTCGGATGTCAACTCATTTTGGGCAAAGTCGAAGTTTTGTTTAAAATCTGGAAACTCAACTAATGGATATTAAAATTCTTAATTTCAAGTCTGCAGCACTGACAAGCCCAACCTAGGGCCTCACCAAAAGTAGCAGCATACAACTGCAGAATTGGAGACAGTGAGGCCCATAAAACCTGAATGAGCTGAGACTGTGGGAGACAGGATGTCTCCTGAGACCATGCCCAGGGATCATCAAACCCTGCTACTGTTGTTTTGTTTTTCAGAGATCAAAACCTAGGGTTAGCTGGGGAAGCAGGCATGATGAGGAGGGAATGGGCGGGGGGGGGGGGATGGGTGTTAGATATTCTCATGCATGACTATGAAATCAAGTCAGGGCCACACCAAAAATGCTAAAAATGACAGTCTGTAGCTGTACCTGTACAAACAATAGTGGATGATGTGGTGGTTGGAGGCCGACTAGGGCACAGCGATCATGAACTAATACAGTTCTCTATTCTTAGAGAGGCCAGGAGATGGGGAAGCAGAACTGACATCCTGGACTTCCAAAGGGCTGACTTTGTCTTGTTTAGGCACCTGCTTGACAGAATCCCTTGGGAGACGATCCTGAAGGATGTAGGGGTCCAGGAAGGCTGGGCACTCTTTAAGAAGGAAGTGTTAATGGCACAGGAACAGGCAGTCCCCAGGTGCTGTAAGAGAAGCCGGTGACAGAGAAGACCACCCTGGCTGAACAGGGAGCTTTGGCTGCAGCTCAGGGAGAAAAGGAGAGTTTACGGCCTTTGGAAGAAGGGGCTAGCCACTCACAGTGATTACAAAGAGGCTGTGAGGCTATGCAGGGCAGAAATCAGGAAGTCTAAAGCCCAGCTAGAAATTAATCTGGCTTCAGCAATCAAGGATAACAAGAAATGTTTCTATAAGTATGTCAACAGCAAAAGAAAGACCATCCCCTGATAGATGCAGGAGGAAACATGGTAACAAGCTACGAGGAAAAGGCTGAGGTGCTTAATGCCTTCTTTGCCCCAGTCTTTAATAACAAGACTAGTTGTATTGAGGGAATCCAGCCGCCTCAGCCAGAAGACAGAGACTGGGAGAACGACCCCCCCTGCAATCCAGGAGGAGATAGTCAGTGACCTACTGCATCACCTTGACTTTAGCAAGGGCTTTGACACCATTTCCCACACCATTCTCCTGGCAAAACTGGCTGCTCGAGGCTTGGATGGGCACACACTTCGCTGGGTAAAAAACTGGCTGGATGGCCGGGCCCAAAGAGTTGTGGTGAATGGAGTTAAATCCGGTTGGCGGCCGGTCATGAGTGGTGTCCCCCAGGGCTCGGTTTTAGGGCCACTCCTGTTTAACATCTTTATTGATGATCTAGACGAGGGGATCGAGTGCACCCTCAGTAAGTTTGCAGATGACACCAAGTTGGGTGGGAGTGTTGATCTGCTCGAGGGTAGGGAGGCTCTGCAGAGAGATCTGGACAGGCTGGAGCGATGGGCTAAGGCCAACTGGAGGAGTTTCAATAAGGCCAAATGCCGGGTGCTGCACTTGGGCCACAACAACCCCCAGCAGCGCTACAGGCTTGGGGAGGAGTGGCTGGAGAGCTGCCAGTCAGAGAGGGACCTTGGGGGGTTGATTGACAGCCGGCTGAACATGAGCCAGCAGTGTGCCCAGGTGGCCAAGAAGGCCAATGGTATCCTGGCTTGTATCAGAAATAGCGTGGCCAGCAGGGACAGGGAAGGGATCTTGCCCCTGTACTCGGCACTGGTGAGGCCGCACCTCGATGACTGTGTTCAGTTTTGGGCCCCTCACTACAAAAAGGACATTGAATTACTTGAGTGTGTCCAGAGAAGGGCAACGAAGCTGGTGAAGGGTCTGGAGCACAGGTCTTACGAGGAGCGGCTGAGGGAACTGGGGTTGTTTAGTCTGGAGAAGAGGAGGCTGAAGGGAGACCTCGTTGCCCTCTACAACTACCTGAAAGGAGGTTGCAGAGAGCTGGGGATGAGTCTCTTTAACCAAGTAATAAGCGATAGGACAAGAGGTAATGGCCTCAAGTTGCGCCAGGGAAGGTTTAGACTGGATATTAGGAAACATTTCTTTACAGAACGGATTGTTAGGCATTGGAATGGGCTGCCCAGGGAGGTGGTGGAGTCCCCATCCCTGGAGGTGTTTAAGAGTCAGGTTGACATAGCTCTTAAGGATATGGTGTAGTTGAGAACTGTCACTGTTAGGTTAATGGTTGGACTAGATGATCTTCAAGGTCTTTTCCAACCTAGATGATTCTGTGATTCTGTGATTCTGTGATAGTGAAGCTGTTACATACACTGACTGGTATGAATTGAGAATAATAGTAAAAGCTAGCAAAATGTAACTGGTGTTGCATTCATCCTTCTGGCTGTTCTGTTACTTGAAGATGGCACTGAATAGCACTGTTAATTCAAGGTAAACTTTTCATGATGATATTTTCTCTTTAAAACCACAGTAGTGATTAAACCTTTGTGGGCAATCAGTAACTTAAAAAATAATGTAGCACAGATTTGTTGAACTTTACCTTAGACAGAGACAACATCAGCTTCCGCTTTGCCTCTGTTCTCATGCAGTAATCCATGAGTGAGCAATACGTTCAAAAGGACAGAGACATACCAGCTTATTTTCTGGTGATGCTTTGGTGAGCCTAATGCTAGCAACCTTCATCTTACTGGCTACCCGAAGTTCACTTTCTGTGTATTCCACTTCTGCTCTGACATAAAGCTTTTTTCAAGAGAGACTAGTTACCATGGCAATGTCTCTAAAATAGAACAAATACAGCACACATCAATGCCTGTAAAATAAATATAATAAAGTGCATCTTATAATACATTATTCTGCATTCACTGGGTAGGAATTTGTGCAGAGGGTTGCAACTAAGTCTTTTTCATTTAATTATGGGAAAGCAATTCTTCAAACTGAGATTGGGAAGGAACAGAACAGAATTGCTGAGTAATTAAAAAGACAGAGCTCTGGTTGTTAAGTTAAAGCCATTAACAAGGTTGCTTTTCATGGAGATGGTGATCTATCTCCCCCTAACTATACTGGGTGCTGGATTAAGTTTATATTCTCATAGAAGTGTGAACTTTTTAAAGAGGTTTTAATAAGGCTATGTTTTATTTTGGAGCAGATCACAGTTGGTATTCCTGGTTGGTCTGCTAAGCACTGCAGGCCACAGGGAAACAGTCTCATGAGGTCAGGACACACTGCACTACTAAGCCAGGCAGAGGGAACTCAGCCAGGTTTCATTCTCTGAGATGGGAAGCATTCAAAAGCAACTAGTAAAACAGATAGTATTTATGCAGGTGTGAGACCAAGACTGTGACACTGTGTGACATAGGCGCAATCCCCAGCTGCATATCTGCCAAGACATGGATCTTCCTCTTCTGTGCTCCATACATCACCACAGTGATGATAACTGACCCATAAGAATTCACAGACAAATAAGGAGGATTATTAGTATGGCACAAAACCACGAACTGCTGGAAAGGCCAAAGAAAAGATTGAAGAAGTGATGGTAGTTTTGAAATAAGTGCTGCTGGAGTAGGGAAGCAGCCGATCTATACTCCATGCTGCAGCTCAGAAATGTCATTTTACATATTAGGAAGAGCTTAACCTAGGGAGACAGTGAAATGTATATCTCTTAGAGTGAGGTGACCAAGCCTATGCTAGGAATAACATAGCTATAGATATTCTGCATGGGTGCCTCAAGTTGGACTACACAAATCAGTGAGGACTTTTCCAGCTCTGTTATTCAGTGATAGGAAGCACTTATGTCCCACTTGATTGCCTCTGATACCCAGAAGCTTTCACCTTAGAACTGTTCTTCCCAAGCCAATCCAAAGCAAGTTGTTGTATTGTTTTGCTTATGTTGTGTGCAAGCAACACTTGCTGGTCACAAGTGGTGTTCCCCAGTGTCAAGGTCCATTTGGATCTCTCAAATTTACAGGACAATGTACTCTGTGATTTAAACTTTATTTCATGAGATCATTAAGAAATATAATAAACAAACATGACAAACAGGGGCTCGATCCTCTTTTGCCCAGAATAGTCTGTCACATGACTTCACTTATTCACCAGTCAAGTCATAAGGTTTCATAACTTATAACCCGTAACTCTTAATATCATGCACCTATGAGCAAAAGAAAAGAATTAGTTACCTAGCCAATGGTGAGAGTGCTCATCCTTCCTCCTCTGTCACAGAGCAGGCATCCCCTGTATCACACCGGGAAGCATGAAAGCCTCAGCAGTCCAGCTGCTGTTGGATATGCTTCAAAAGCTTTTTGGGTAAACTGATGTTTTATACCATCCAGCTTGGAGGTTTGTGATGGTGTGCTCCTCCCCTTCTCTGCTCAAGTGTTAACCACCAGTGGTGCTCTTAATAGATGTGTCTGATCATGATGGTTGCATCTGGCTCAAAGTGGATTCGGGGGAGACAGATAACAACACAATAGCCAAAGCCTAGTTGAGCATGCACCAACCAAAATATGGATGGTATGCAAATATGACTATAAGTCAATCATCTTGCTCCATAAATAGTGGACATCCCAGGGCCTGTTGAGCTCTCCTGCACCGCAGCAGGCTGCACACCAGTATCTCCCCTTGAGTAGGGACACCTCTCAAGGTTACTTCTTGAGGTTGAGAGGATCCTTATCTCATCAGATACTTGGTAAGAGAATTGAGAATAAGCATGTTGAAACTTTGAAATCTTAGCTAAGTGATATAAAGGATTGATTGCGCATATATAATCCTTTAGACATAAACCATTGACCAAGTCTGGAACTAAGTCTGGATCTGGCTGCACCTAAACTCTCGTCTGAGAAGGAGTTTAGAACGTAAGGGGGTCCTTTATGAACCTAATGACTCATCAGGAGGGTCTCCCTGACAGTTTTGTCTGACCCTGTCCTCTATTCAGTAAATACTCAAGTGTACCTTGTCACTGAATCTTGTTAAACCACTGTCTCATTTAGCATTGAAATTTGTTAACTCACTGTTTTCTATCAATAAAATATATTGTTGCTTCTTTCTTATGAATGAAGTGAATGACTCCATCCACGACAAGGTTTGGTCTATTGAATTTCCATAAATCAGTGGATTCTAAGGAAACTGCCAGACAAAAAATAGTGGCTGCAGAAGACAGAAACTTGCAGTTGATCATGGCTGCATAATGGCCTTCCAGCTCTTCCTGGCCACCTGTACTGCCTACATGGTGCTCTTGCTTTGACATACTGGTGCTACTTCCAGCATACATCAGGACTTAGCATGAGCTGGTTTAGCCAAAATCTAAGCAGGAGTTGAGTGAAGAGTCACACCAGGGCTCAGTATTGGGGCCAGTTTTGTTCAATATCTTTATCAACGATCTGGATGAGGGGATCCAGTGCACATTCAGTAGGTTTGCAGACGACACCAAGTTGGGTGGGAGTGTTGATCTGCTTGAGGGTAGGAAGGCTCTACAGAGGGATCTGGACAGGCTGGATTTATGGGCTGAGGCCAATTGTATGAGATTCAATAAGACTCAGTGCTGGGTTCTGCACTTGGGTCACAACAACCCCATGCAATGCTACAGGCTTGGGGAAAAGTGGCTGAAAAGCTGCCTGGCAGAAAAGGACCTGGGGGTGTTGGTTGATAGCCGGCTGAATATGAGCCAGAAGTGGGCCCAAGTGGCCGATAAGATGAATAGCACCCTGGCTTTTATCAGGAATTGTGTGGTGTGTTGGGTTTGTGTTGGCGGTGTTTTGGTAGTGGGGGAGGGACTACAGAGGTGGCTAGAAGCTGCTAGAAGCTGCTAGAAGCTCCCCCAGCTCCAAGTCGTACCCACCTCTGGCCAAAGCCGAGCCAATTAGCGACGGTGGCTGTGCCTCTGTGATAACATATGAAGGAGAACCCGAGAGGAGGAGGAGTTGTGAGGGAAATACCTATGCAAACACCAAGGTCAGTAGAAGAAAGGAGGAGGAGGGAGGTGTGCTGGTGCAGAGACTCCCCTGCAGCCCATGGTGAGAGAGCAGGCTGTGCCCCTGCAGCCCATGGAGGTCACTGGTGGAGCAGATGCCCACCTGCAGCCTGTGGAGGACCCCATGCCAGAGCAGGTGGCTGCACCTAAAGAAGGCTGGGACTCTGAGGGAAGCCCATGCTGGAGCAGTTTGTCGCTGGGAGGATTGCGACCTGTGGGAAGGACCCACCCCAGGAGGGACCCACCCTGGGAGGGACCCACCCTAGAGCAGTTTGTGAAGATCTGCAGTCAGTGGGAACGACCATGCTGGAGCAGCTCATGAAGACCTGCAGCCCATAGGAAGGACTCATGTCTGAGAAAGTCTCCCATGAGTCCTCCCCTGAGGACTGTCTACCACAAGAGGGACCCCATGCTGGAGTAGGGGAAGTGTGCGAGGATTCCTCCCCCTAAGGAGGAAGGAGCAGCAGAGACAACGTGTGATGAACTGATCGCAACCCCCATCCCCTGCCCCTCTGTGCCGCTTGGGGGCAGAGGTAGAGAAATCGGGAGCAAAGCTGAGCCAGGGAAGAAGGGAGGGGTGGGAGGAAGGTGCTTTTAAGATGCTTTGTATTTCTCACTGCCCTACTCTGATTTGATTGGTAAATTAGTGGTGGTGATGTTCAAATGAAATTGATGTTCTTTTTTCTTCCCCAGTGGAGTCTGTCTTTTGCCCATGACCATAATGGGTGAATCATCCCTCTCTGTCCTTGTCTCAATCTCTGAGTCTTTCGTTGTATTTTCTCCTCCCCACCCCTGAGGGAGAAGGAGTTAGTGGCTGCGTGGTGCTCAGTTTTCCTCTGGGCTCAAACCACTACATGGCCAGCAGGACTAGGGAGGTGATTGTTCCTTTGTACTTGGCACTGGTGAGACCGCACCTTGAATATCATGTTCAGTTTTGGGCCCCTCACTACAAGAAAGACATTGAGGTGCTGGAGCACATCCAAAGAACAACAAAGCTGGTGAAGGGTCTAGATAACAAGACTTATGAGGAGCGGCTGAGGGAACTGGGGTTGTTTAGTCTGGAGAAAAGGAGGCTGAGGGGAGACCTTATCGCTCTCTACAACTACCTGAAAGGAGGTTGTGTTGTCCCAAAAATGGGGGTTCATCACCCGGTGTGCAGACACCCAATTCACATATAGGATGGAGGTAATTTCCTTTATTACGTGGATGTGCGTGCATGGGTGCCTGTCCCAAGACAGCACACTGTGGTCCCGAAAACTACGGTTACTTATATACATGATCTATACATAATCAGTACACTGATACATATCTACTAAGTGATTGGTCATAACCTCTACGCTTAGCATGTAAATTAGCACGCATGCCTAGTTTGCCCTCTCCACCTACTTCTTTTGAGTCTGGGGTGTAATTAAAGTCAGTGGTCCATAGGTCCCCCTTCATAAATTACCTTCTACCTAGTTTCCTCATAATTTGGCAGATAGAGACAGTTCATTGCAATTCATTGTCTCTACTTCCCATTAATCCTACCTAGGCTCCTGCTTTTTGTCAGGCATATACAATAGCAGATTGTTTCAATGTTAATCACTTGCTTCTACCATTATCCTAACAGCTAATAATTTGGTTCTACACTGTTCCTAACAAAACTGACCTCTAACCTTTCAACATTTCTTTTAATAATATGACATCAGTTGTAGCAAGGTGGGCGTCAGTCTCTTTTCCCAAGTAGCAAGGGATAATGATGAGAGGAAATGGCCTCAAGTTGCACCAGGGGAGGTTTAGATTGGGTATTAGGAAAAATTTCTTCACCAAAAGGGTTGTCAAGCATTGGAACAGGCTGCTCAGGGAAGTGGTTGAGTCACCATCCCTGGAGGTATTTAAAAGATGTGTACATGTGTCGTTTAGGGACATGGTTTAGTGGTGGACTTGGTAGTGTTAGGTTAACGGTTGGACTTGATGATCTTAAGGGTCTTTTCCAACTTAAATGGTCCTATGACTCTATGTTCTGCACTGGGTTGTGTGTGGGGGAAGAGCTCCAGTGCAGGGTTCTTTCAGGATCTCAGTAAGAAAGGCCTGACAACAAATGATGTAATAAAATAGCTGTTTTTATAGAATAGAATAAAAGGAGGAATATAGATAGTGATTAAATATTATGATGGCTCAAATATATTGTCAGGGGAATGCAAGGTCTGTTATCTCCCTATGGGGCTCATGACACCTGTTGCACTCTGTGGGGGGAATCCAAATCTAGTAAATCCATACTGGTTTTGTATGTTTTCCAGTGATCCACTGAGACAAGACAGGGGTAATTACTCGGTCCTGTCATTCTCTCCCTTTTTTCACTAAGGGTGGGGGGGAGCAGAGTATGTAATCTGTCTATCCATGTTCCAAACTTCCTTTTGTGATCTCCTTTTCCCTTTTAATTGCATATAATTTTCCCATAAATAGGGGTAGGTTTCCCATCAATTTTGTCTTTTGGAACTCTGGACTAGAGTAAACATCTCCTTTCAGGTAACATTTTTCCTTTGCACTTTATCTACAAAGCATAATTTTGTCTCTCCCCTTTTGGCTTGCTATTCTACTAACTGCCCTAGCACTAGAAATACATCCACCACCACTTTCCCCTGGGCAGATCCTAAAAGTGATATGATGGCCCCTTTAAGATTAAAAGGTGTCCCAGCTAACAGCCTCGATTGCATTCCTGAGTTGGGGCTAGTGAAGGCATGGTTGTAAACACCCTGTGGAGTAGCCAGTTCTCTCCAATACAGCCCCCCCTCATTTATATGCTTCCATGTCACCATGCAATCATTCCAACCAAATGGGGAGGGGTGCTGTAGCTTTACTGCCCTCTGCAACCAGAGAATAACTAGCATTTCCATTTGCTTGAGCCCCTTTTAATCATTGTGTCACCACTGGATTTTGGGAAATTGCTCCCAGATGTGCTACTTCTTAGGAGGTTAGATGTACACTATCCCCTCCTTGGTCCCTGTTACGGAGGTATACCAAAGCATCTTCACACAGATAATAAACTTGAACAAACTTTAATTCGTAACCAAATTCAAACAGCCAAAATCAATGAGATAACAGGGGTAATCAAAACAACGCTCTGATAACATTTAACAATCTATAGGTTCAGTGTACCAGTTGGGGAAGTTACTACTACAGAACAACACAGAAGGATGATGACACATAAGAATGATGACTCCAAAGTGTGCACACATTCACTCACTGAAGGGGAAACCACTCGCTCAAGGATACCCAGAAGATATAATCGCTCACCCAAAGGGGACAGGGCTCACTCAAGGATATCCAGAAGAAGTATTCACTCACCAAAATGAGGGGGTGAGGGCACTCAATCCCAGGAAGTTTCCTTGGGTGGCGTCCCAGTCCCAAGGGGAGGGCTTCCAATCACAGACCAGCTGCTCTGAGGAGAACCACTCAAAGGGGGTCTCTGGTGGGGGCCCCATTTTATAGCCTGGTCAGAACTGAACTGTGGTCATATATGGTCAGCATTCCAGAAACTTCTCTCGACCAAGGCATTTCATTGGCCGAGGGCCTTGTCTGTCGACCAGGGGTCCCATCTCCCTTTTCCCGCCACAGGGAGGAAGAGCGTGCTGGTCTGCACCTGGCCAGGGTGTGTACCTGACAGCAACCATGGTGTGCTACCAGAGGTGTGAAAATAAGGGTGTGAAAAAGTCTGCAGCTGCCATGTTAAAAGCCCTAACCCCGGCAGTGTGTGTGTGGGGGCGTGGGGGGTGTTCCTGCACAGTCCCACACTCACAGTAACCATTGTCATAATCTCTGCTCAGTCTTCTGCCAATACAAGTCCATCAAATTCTGGAGCTCAGCCTGAGTATAGTCTTTCACCGATATTGTATGCTGCAGCACCCCAGGGAGTCCTTTTGCTTTGTTAATAACTAAAGGACACACCATATTCATCCTTGGACCCTTCAGTCCATTTCTCCCCAGAGGAATCCTAGCTGTCATGATCCCAGTAATCACTGGGGTAGCTAACTGCTCGAACCTTATGCCCCCATCGCCCAGTGTGGGCACTCTGCCAATTTCTCACTGCATGTACTTAGGTTTCTAACATATCCCCCCGTGCTTGGGCTTCCAATTTACACAAATGCAACCAGGCCTCCAAACTTTCTAGTTATGCTTGCAATTCTCTGGTTTTCTTTCATTCACTCTCTACGGTCTCCTCCTCTACCTAGGCTTCCATTGTATCTGAGTACAATCAGATCTCCAAACTTTCCAGTGGTACTCACAATTCCCTTGTTTTCTCTTGTTTGCTTTCTAGAGTTTCCCACAGTCTCTGAAGGCAAGTTCACAATAAACAGATACTACTTCGATCTCATAGCCCTCCAAATTGCCAAATGCAAGCACAGAGTAGAATAAAGTAGACTGACATTATAAAACAGTTCCTCCAGAATATCTGAATAAATTTACAGATCACTGAATGTTGTGGTTTAAACCTGTCTGGCAGCCAAACACCACGCAGCTGCTTGCTCACCCTCCCCTGCCCAGGGGATGGGAAAGTGAATCAGAGGGGTAAAAGGAGATTTGTAGGTTGAGATAAAAACAGTTTAATAATTGAAATAAAATAAAACAATAATAACAGTAATAGAAAGTACAAACGGGTAATGCACAACGTGAATGCTCACCAACCGCCGACTGAAGCCCAGCCCATTCCCGGCTTGTGATCCCGAAAAAAATCAAGATCCCGAAAACCTCAATCCTGCAAGTGAGAGAAGACCACCTCCTTACTGGCCAACCCTCATCTATATATTGAGCATGACATTACATGATATGGAATATTTCATTGACCACTTTGGGGCTGGTGCTCTGACTGTGACCCCTCCCAGCTTCTTGTACACCTGCCCACGGGCAGGACATGAGGAGTTGGAAAGTCCTGATCTCTTAGCAACAACTGAAAACATCAGTGTATTATCAACATTCTTCTCATACCAAATCCCATACTGAATCCAAAACACAGCACTATTCTAGCTACTAAGAAGAAAAATTAACTCTATCACAGCCAAAACCAGGACAGTATCCACCCCTTGTTCCATACCATTTACATTATGCTCAGGTTCCATGTTTCTCAATACATTCTAATAAACCCATCCCTTTTTCTGTTTTTTGATATATACACACAGATATCATTCCCTTAGTCTATGGGCCATCCCTCCAAAATGTATAGTGAGTTCATGTAGTCCATAACATTGGGTTCTATCTGTCATGACAGTCTTTTAAGGCAGGAGGGGTGATGCAGAGTTGGCTCAGTGGGTGGAGCAGATGACCTTGGTCGCATCAGGGGAATGGCATGTAGTCTCTGCTGCATTTGGAGCTCATAGCTGATGCATCTGGTGTAGTCCATGCTCGCAGCCTGAAGGCTGAAGATGTCAATCTCGAGGAAGAGCACCACTTGCTGAAATCAGTCCTGAACCTATCAAAGTTCTTTTTTTTTACATTAATGTGATTCCATTAGTATAATATGTATCAACCGCAGCGATGACGATATGCAATAACAGGGTTATTTAGCAATTACCATCATACAGTTAAATTCATCGGCGATTTTCACCTAAAATCAAATCTCCTTGAGGCTTCCCCATACTTTTGCATTACCCACCAAGTGCACCCAGGTCCTTGGGCAACAGTGATCCCACGCATGGGTTTACCTTTACCTGATGCAGGAATAACCCAGACCGTCTTCCCCAGCACTACAAGGACTTTATCCACATCTACAGTATGTAGGAGGTTTGATTGAGCAGGACCAGCCTGGTTGGAAGATCCTCTAGTATTGACTAACCAGGTGGCTTTTGCTAAATGCATGTTCCAGTGTCTGAAAGTTCTACCCCCCATTGCTCTCAGTGTAGTTTTTAGCAACCCATTGTATAGCTCAATTTTCCCAGAGGCTGGTGCATGACAGGGAATTTGATATATCCACTCAATGCCATGTTCTTTGGCCCAAGTGTCTATGAGATTATTTCAGAAATGAGTCCCATTATATAATTCAATTCTTTCTGGGTTGCCATGCTGCCACAACACTTGCTTTTCAAGGCCCAGAACAGAGTTCCGGGCAGTGGCATGGGGCACAGCATATGTTTCCAACCATCCAGTGGCTGCTTCCACCATTGTAAGCACATAGTGTTTGCCATGCCGAGTTTGTGGGAGCGTGATATAATCAATCTGCCAGGCCTCCCCATATTTATATTTTAACCATTGTCCTCCATACCAAATGGGCTTTAACCATTTGGCTTGCTTGATCGTAGCACATGTCTCACATTCATGGATTACCTGTGCAATAGCATCCATGGTTAAGTCCACCCCTCGGTCACGAGCCCATCTCTATGTTGCATCTCTTCCCTGATAGCCTGAGGAGTCATGGGCCCAGTAAGCAATGAATTTTTCACCCTTATGTTGCCAGTCCAGATCTACTTGAGCACTCTCAGTTATGCCAGATCACACCCATTTGTTTCTGGGCCAGTAATGACCTTTTACTTGAAGTGATTATATATATGTGTATATATATAGAGAGAGAATTAGAGCTAGGAATGTTGTAGTACTCCTGGGGTGGAAAAAAATTGGAAGCACATGTATTTCCTGTAATGGTGCTGAAAATTGTTTTGTTCCATCTATATCAGCAAATATACAGATTCCTGTACAATGCAGAGAAGCAAGATTACGCAATGGAACAGTTTTCCAAACTTCCTCCCTGAACACTTCGATGCTACTAAAGCAAAGACATGAGATATCACCATTGAAATAGCAGGCCCAAGATGAGATGAGCTGGAGAAGGGGGGTATGAACTGACTGCAAATCAAATTTAATGCAAGCTCTTCAAATTCTCAATGGGTGGACAGCAGCTTTGCAAGAGTGCCATTAAGGGACAAATAGATAGTAACTTCTAAAAGTGAACTCAAGGGTATTAAACTAGATACATCTTTTGAAAGCATTTCTCTGCATTAGGAAGAAGGAAGTTACTTCCCACTCATGGCTTTTTTTTCTGCAGATTTGTTTACCTGTCTGACTGAGACAGAATCATTTGAGTCACTATGAGCTTTTCTAAATTTTTTATCTATCCTTGATATCAGATGCCTCTTCCCTCATTCTCCTTAAATCAAGCCTTTATATTTTTCTAAAAGTTAAGTCATAGCTAGTAGCTTGACACAGCAATTCATAGGTGAAATTTTGGCTCCATTTTATATAAGACTATAATAATGCAAAGCCAAGTTATCTTGGTTCAGGTTCTTGAGCCTGCAAGATACTAAATCATTTCAGTTCTGGGGTCCTCATCTTTTGGCAAGCTTAGAAAGCTGTCCTGACAGCTTGTCAAGAATTTCAATACCATTCATGATGTCTAATATTGAAAAGGCTTCACAAGGGCATATGAGTTACAGCTATATAAGCAACTGATTGACCAGATTGTTCTTTGGAACTGAGGCCAACTGGCACAGATTGCCCTAAGTCCCGGCTAATGATTTCCCTTTACCTCCACATCGAAGTAAGTTGCCTGGGTGACAAGCTTCTTGATCAGATAGCTGAAGGATGCAGAAAGCAGTGAAGACATACATGACCTGCACTATAACACGCTGCTTCCTTTCTTCACAAATTGTCTCCTGTTCATGAATTGTGAACAGGGTTGGAATTGAAGACATGGCCCTGTTATGTGCTAAAAATCTAAATAGCAGTAAATTAATGGCAGCACATGCAAAGAAGGCTTCATAGGGCTGGGCTGCTACTCACAGGCAATGAGCTGACTTTACAGACAGAGTTCTGCAAAGCTCTCAAAACTCTGGTTCATAAAGTTCGTAGAATCATAGAATGGTTTGGGTTGGAAGGGACCTTTAAAGATCATCCAGTCCTACCACTCTGCCATGGGCAGGGACATCATTCACTAGACCAGGTTACTCAAAGCCCCGTCCAACCTGACCTTGAACACCTCCAACGATGAGGCATCCACAGCTTCTCTGGGCAACCTGTTCCAGTGTCTCGCCACCCTCATTGTAAAAAAATTCTTCCTTATGTCCAATGTAAACCTACCCTCATTCAGTTTAAAACCATTGCCCCTTGTCCTGTCACTACAGGCCTTGGTAAAAAGTCTTTCTCCATCTTTCTTCTAAGCCCCCTTTAAGTATTGAAAGGCTGCAATAAGGTCTCCCCGGAGCCTTCTCTTCTCCAGACTGAACAACCCCAACTCTCTTAGCCTTTCCTCATGGGAGAGGTGTTCCAGCCCTTTGACCATTTTTGTGGCCCTCCTCTGGACCCACTCTAACAGGTCCACATCTTTCTTGAACTGGGGGCCCCAGAACTGGATGCAATATTCCAGGTGGGGTCTCACGAGAGCAGAGTAGAGGGGAAGAATCACCTCCCTTGACCTGCTGGCCACGCTTGTTTTTATGCAACACCAGGATGCAATTGGCTTAGGTTGCCAGTCCAGATCCACTTGAGCCACCTTAATCTTAGCAGCTTGATCCACCTGTTGGTTGTTTTGATGTTCTTCAGTGACCCGACTCTTGGGTACATGAGCATCTACGTGACGTACTTTCACAATCAGGTTCTCTACCCGAGCAGCAATATCTTGCCATAATTCAGCAGCCCAGATGGGGTTTGCCTCTGTGTTGCCAATTTCTTTGTTTCCACTGCTGTAACCACCCCCACGGGGCGTTTGCTACCATCCATGAGACGGTGTAGAGATAGAGCACTGGCCACCTTTCTCGCTCAGCAATATCTAAGGCCAGCTGGATGGCTTTCACCTCTGCAAACTGACTCGATTCAATTTCTCCTTCAGCAGCTTCTGCGACCCATCGAGTGGGACTCCACACAGCTGCCTTCCACCTTCGATGTTTCCCTACAATGAGACGGGACCCGTCACTAAACGGCATATTGCTTCTCATTATCTGGTAGTTTATTATATGGTGGGGCCTCTTCAGCATGCGTCACTTCTTCATCTGGCGACATTCCAAAATCTTTGCCTTCTGGCCAATTTGTGATCACTTCCAATATTCCTGGGTGGCTGGGGCTCCCTATTTGAGACCGTTGTGTGATCAGTGCAACCCACTAATTCCGTGTGGCATCAGTTGCATGGTGTGTAGAGGGGAACCTCCTTTTGATCATCCAGCCCAGCACCGGCAGTCAGGGTGCCAGGAGGATCTGTGCTTCAGTACCAACAACTTCCGAAGCAGCTCGGACCCCTTCATATGCTGCCAATATCTCTTTTTTGGTTGGAGTATAGCGGCACTCGGATCCTCGATATCACTGACTCCAAAACCACAGGGGTTGACCTCGAGTCTCCCCTGGTGCTCTCTGCCAAAGACTCCAGGTAGGGCCATTTCCCCCGGCTGCGGTGTAGAGCACATTTTTAACATCTTGTCCTGCCCGGACTGGCCCAAGGGCTACTGCATGAACTATTTCCTGTTTAATTTGTTCAAAGGCTTGTCATTGCTCAGGGTCCCATGTAATATCATTCTTTTTCCGGGTCGCTTGATAGAGAGGGCTTACAATCTGACTGTAATTTGGAATGTGCAGTCTCCAGAAACCCACAACACCTATGAAAGCTTGTGTCTCCTTTTTGCTAGTTGGTGGGGACATAGCTGTAATTTTATTAATCACATCCATTGAATTCTGAAAACATCCATCTTGCCACTTTACTCCTAAAAACTGAATCTCCTGTGCAGGTCCCTTGACCTTACCCCACTTTATGGCAAAACCGGCTCCCAGAAGGATTTGGACTATTTTCTCCCCTTTCTCAAAAACGTCTTCTGCTGTATTACCCCATATGCTGATGTCATCAATGTATTGCAGGTGTTCCGGAGCTTCACCCTGTTCCAGTGCAGTCTGGATCAGTCCATGGCAAATGGTGGGGCTGTATTTCCACCCCTGGGGCAGTCGATTCCAGGTATATTGGACACCCCTCCAGGTGAAAGCAAACTGTAGCCTACACTCTGCTGCCAAAGGGATTGAGAAGAATGCATGAGCGATATCAGTTGTGGCGTACCATTTGGTTGCCTTTGACTCCAGTTCATATAGAAGCTCTGGCATGTCTGGCACAGCAGCACTCAGCGGTGGCGTGACTTCATTCACGCCACGATAGTCTACTGTCAATCTCCATTCTCCATTAGACATTCTCACTGGTCATATGGGGCTGTTAAAGGGTGAGCTAGTCTTGCTGATCACTCCTTGGCTCTCTAGTCGATGAATCAGGTCTTGGATAGGAATTACGGAGTCTTGGTTGGCCTGATATTGCCGTCGGTGCACTGTTGTAGTAGCGGTTGGCACCTGTTGTTCTTCGACGCTCAGAAATCCCACAACAGAAGGGTCTTCTGAGAGACCGGGCAATACAGACAGCTGTTTGATTTCCTCCGTCTCCAAGGCAGCTATACCGAAAGCCCATCGGTACCCTTTTGGGTCCTTAAAACACCCTCTCCTGAGATAATCTATACCAAAATGCATGGAGCTTCTGGGCCAGTCACAATGGGGTGCTTTTGCCACTCATTCCCAGTTAGGCTCACCTCAGCCTCCAACACAGTCAGCTGTTGAGACCCCCCCTGTCATTCCTGAAATGCAAATGGGTTCTGCCCCTTTAAAATTTGATGGCATTAGGGTGCATTGGGCACCAGTGTCCACTAGAGCCTTATACTGCTGGGGGTCAGATGTGCCAGGCCATAGAATCCACACAGGCCAATAAACTCGGTTGTCCCTGTCCTCCACCTGGCTGGAGGCAGGGCCCCTCTGATGTTGGTCATAGTATTCGTTATCGATGAATGGGTTAGTGTGGTATGCTCAGGTCTCAGTCTCATCTTGGTTACTTGCCTCTCGTGAATACGAATCAGAAGTTATTCTCATAGGATCGGGATCAAAGTCAACCCTTCTGCTCTGTTTGGGCAACTGATTACTGGAAAGTGGAGGGGCATTTCTCCTGAAAGAACCCCTATTTGGAGTTGTTCTTCCTTCCAACTCACATACCCGCTCTTCTAGGTGGTATAGGTAGGTTTTGCATCCCATTTTCTCATGTCTTCTCCATGGTCACACAGGCAATACCACAGCTTCCCCCGTGGTGTATACCGTTTCTCTTGAGTAGGGGAACGATTGCTCCTAATAGCTGGGATATTGTTCTGTACAGATGGGGGGCAGAACTTATCCTCGAGTCGCTGTAACTCTCGGGACAGTTTCTCCGTATGTTTCTCCAGGATGTCTGGTAGCTTCTCCACAGCTGAGACGCAGGCTCGTAGGGAGGAAGAGAGATTCTCTTCAAATTGCCGAAGTCAAGAAGCTACTTCATTCACGGTTGGTGCCTCATCATCTCCTCCTAAATCTAGTACCACCAAGGAGTTGGCATACAATGATGGTGCACTCCGTACAACCTTCCGCTACATGGCTTGTCCACACCGGATGTCATCTGGGTCTTCAGGTAACCGTGCGTTGGTTGGGTGGTAATAAATCTCCTCCCACACAGCTAGTTCCCTCAGGCACTGGATACCCCTCTGTATATTGTCCCACTTGCCTGGATTCCATACAATATCTTCCTTGTAGGGATATCTTTCCCTCACACCTGACAAGGGATGCCTCCAGAGGCTGTGGGTTTGTGCCCCTTTTCCAATTGCTTTATCAATGCCCCCTTTCCTAGCAAAGGACCCCAGCTGCCTGGCTTCTTTACCCTCTAAACCCAAGCTACTGGCCCCGTTATCCCAGCATCTGAGCAGCCAAGTGACAATGTGGTCTCCTGGACGACGGCTGAAATCTTTTCATATATCCCGCAACTCACTCAGGGATAGAGATTGGGTGGAGGTGGTTACTGTCTCATCTTCTCCTTCCTCCTCCTCCTCCTCCTCTTCCTCCTTAGGAGGAAAGTCTTCACCCCTTTCTAAATGTGATGACTTTTGTGTCCATTTCTTCTTCTGTATGGGGGCGACTGATACTGGCACAGGTTGGTCCTTTGGTTCAGCTGCAGCGCCTGTTGCGGGGGCTGGGGTAGCTGCAGCACCTGTCGTGGGGGTTGGAATGTCTGCAGTGTCTGTTGTGGGCATTGGAGTGGCTGCAGTGCCTGTCATTTTGCTATCAGATCCAGAGCCCTTCTCTTCCCCTTGAGGGCACTGAATAGTGTTGGACAGGGCTCGGTAGGCATGGGCCAGGCCCCAGCACATTGCAGTGATTTGTGTCTCTCTGGAATTGCCAGGGTGACAGCATACGTTTTCCAAATATTTTACTAGTTTTTTGGGATTCTGCACTTGTTCAGGGTGAAGTTCCAAAACACTGGGGGTGCCCACTGTCCTAGGTACTTGCCCATGCTCTCCCACACCCCCTGCCACTCATAACTCTCCAGCCTTGGGGTAGATCTCCGGGTGATACTCTTAAATAGTCACTTAACCCTGAACAAAACCTGAATCACATGCAGGAACACGCCAATTCCTAGCAATAAGATGACCACGTTAGTGTCAACATTACAAAGATATTCAACATTTCTGAAATTCTCAAACGCTATTGTAGGGAGCCTGGAGGACAAGGGGGAGGTGAAGGAAGGTGTCTCCCCCATGGATTGGCTCTCTGAGGAGAAAAGGTAAAGGGTGTAATTGTTAAACTTTTCCACTAGATGACCCCCGAAGTACAGAGGTGACGACAATGCTGAGTACAAATACCGGACTAATCTCAGGACCGAGAACTTTATCGTTCGATAAATCAGAGTTACATAGTACAGCAAAGCGAAAATCTTGATCCACCTCCCACAGGTGTGTTTTGCTGATCGAGGATGCCAATTAAACTCAGACACCAGACCGAAAAGAGTAGGCTTATTTTACTGTTAATAGTTAAAGGATATAACCAAGTGATACAGAAAATAAGCAATAAGAAAAATACAGAATAGTACACTTAATTATTACTATATACAGTTAATTATAGAAAATAAGAATAAGCAAGGTAATGCACCTAATCATTACTACACGATGGGGAGAATAGTGATTAAGAAAGATCCATCACCACTTGCATACGTTACCATCATCCAGATCCGCAGTCGCTGGGGAGCCCCGGTTGCAGCGAGGATTTGGAGAGCCTGTCCCGGCAAGTGGGAAGTCCTACGCAATGCGTCCATCCGTAGGTGAGGCTTCCAAAGTCACGGCAAGAGGGTCCAGCCTTATATACCAAAAATCAGCAAGTCAGAATGACTTGCACTTTTCTTTGAGCGGAAATATCTGGTTTCATCCTCCTGTTGGATTCCACCCAGAGCCTGGCCAGGGCTCAGGGGGGAGAACCAAGGGAGTTTCTAACAAGGCCAAACACTTGGGTTCTCAGCCTTGAACAAGGCTAAACAAGGGAAGTTGGATACACATTCTCACAGCATTTCATCCTCACTACTGATTATATTTTGTCTAAGCTACATCTTTCACTAGTGAGCATACATATTTCATTGATGATCAGATACTAATAATAAATGCTAATGGTAATACAGTTTTACTAATTAGCAGATACTAATAACGGATAACGTTTGGTTGTGAGGTTCATCTAGAGGTCAACTTTGTTTCAGGGCCTATTATTCAGGCCCTAGCACTACAAGGTGATAAGCAGCAGCATAGGGACTATATAGGGCTAGTGAGGTGGTGCATAGCACAACTGTGAGAACCAAAGACACGACTCTAAGAGCCAATCAACTGACATTATGACCAGCAACTATTAAAACAATACAATGAATGATTGTAACAAATTCGTTGTAATATGCTCTGACCAGATCTGTTGTTATCTCAACCCTTTGAGCTCCACGCTGAGTGCCAAAAAGGACTGTTGTGGCTTGAACCCGGGCGGCAGCCAAACACCAGAGAGCCCCTCACTCACCCTCCCCCACCTGGGGGGTGGGGTAGTAAATTGGAGGGGTAAAGGGTGACTCATAGGTTGAGATAAAAACAGTTTAATGTTTGAAATAAAATAAAACAATAACAATAATAGAAAGTACAAACGGGCAATGCACAATGCAATTGCTCACCACCCAATGACCAATATCCACCCCATTCCTGGCTAGCGATCCCAAAAAACCCCAAGATCCCCAAAACCACAATCCCAGACGCGAGAGACAACCCCCTCATTCCCGGCCGACACTCATCTATATACTGAGCATGACGTTACATGATATGGAATATTTTATTGGCCAATTTGGGTCCAGTGCTCTGGCAACAACTGAAAACATCAGTGTATTATCAGCATTCTTCTCATACCAAATCCCATACTGAATCCAAAACACACAACTATTCTAGCTACTAAGAAGAAAAATTGGCTCTATCCCAGCTGAAACCAGGACACTTGGCAAAAAGTCTATCACTTCTCCAGGCCAAACAACCGCAAGTCTCTCAGCCTTTCCTCATAGGAAGGGTATTCCATCCTTCTGATCATTTTCTGGACTTCCTCTGGACTCGCCCTAACAGGTCCATGTCTTTCTTGTACTGGGGACCCCAGAGCTGGACACAGTACTCCAGGTGGGGTCTCACGAGGGTGGAGTAGAGGGGGAGAATCACCTCCCTTGACCTGCTGGCCACACTCTTTTTATGCAGCCCAGGATGCATTTGGCTTTCTGGGCTGCAAGCGCACATTGCCAGTTTTTCATCCACCAGTACCCCCAAGTCCTCCTCCGCAGGACTGCTCTCAATCCCTTCATCCCCCAGCCTGTGTTGATATTGGGGATCGCCCAAACCCAGGTGCAGGATCTTGCACTTGGCCTTGTTGAACTTCATGAGGTTTGCACAGGCCCACTCCTCAAGCCTGTACAGGTCCCTCTGGATGACATCCCTTCCCTCAAGCATATCAACTGCACCACTCAGCTTGGTGTCATCCGCAAACTTGCTGAGGGTGCACTCAATCCCACTGTTTATGTCATTGATAAAGATATTAAATAGCATTGGTCCCAGTACGGACCCTTGAGGGACACCTCTCGCTACTGGTTTCCACTTGGACATTGAACCGTTGACTGTAAGACTTTGGATGCAGCCATACAGCCAATTCCTTATTCATCTAACAGTCCAACTATCAAACCCATATCTGTCCCATTTAGCAGCAAGGATGTCATGGGGGACCATATCAAAGGCCTTACAGAAGTCTTGGTAGATGACATCTGTAGCTCTTCCCTTGTCCACTGATGCAGTCCCTCCATCGTAGAAGGCTACTAGATTAGTCAGGAACAATTTGCCCTTGGTGAAGCCCTGTTGGCTGTCTCTAATCACCTCCCTGCCTTCCTTATGTTTCGACATAACTTCCAGGAGGATCTGCTCCATGATCTTACCAGGAACAGAGGTGAGGCTGACTGGTTGGTAGTTCCCAGGGTCCTTCTTTTTACCCTTTTTAAAAATGGGTGGGATATTTCCCTTTTCTCCAGTCACTGGGGACTTTGCCCGGCTGCCATGACTTTTCAGATATGATGGATAGTGACTTAGCGACTACATCATCCAATTCCCTCAGGACCCTGGGATGCATGTCATTATGCCCCATGGACTTGTGTATGTTCAGGTTCCTCAGGTGGTCATGAACCTCATCTTCTCCTACGATGGGAGGGACTTCATTCCCCCAATACCTGCCTTGAGATTTGGGGACTCGAGAAATGTGGGAAAAGCAATTGCCATTGAAAAATGAGGCCAAAAAAATTGTTGAGTACCTCAGCCTTTTCCATGTTGATTTTTACTAGTTCTCCTGTCTTTTTTACCAGGGGATAGCACATTTTCTTTAATTGTGCTTTTTTTTTTCAACATACCTGCAGAAGCCCTTCTTATTATTCTTCTCATCCCTTGCCACGTTCATCTCCAACTGTGCCTTAGCTTTCCTGATCCCATCCCTGCACATCCAGGCAGTGTCCCTATATTCTTCCCAGGATACACATCCCTCATTCCACTGCCTGTGCATTTACTTCTTACACTTTAGCTTAACTAAGAGGTCCTTACTGAGCCATGCTGGGTATCCTGCCTTCCTTGCTCACTTTCTTACACGTGGGAATCAAGAGCTCTTGCGCTCTAAGAAAAACGTCCTTAAAGAGCTGCCAGCTCTCTTCTGCTCCTTTATCCCTGAGGGCAGTTTCCCATCCACTAATTCCTTAAACAACTGAAAATTTGCTCTCCTAAAATTCAGGGTCTTTACTCTTTACCTGGCCCATATCCCTCAAGATTGTGAATTCCACCAGGGCATGATCACTGCAGCCCTGGCTGCCACCAATCTGGACCCCTCTAATCAGTTAATCTAACAATAGGTTTGGTAATGCTGCTCCTCTGGTCAGGCTGTCTATCACCTGGATTAAGAAGTTATCCTTGATGCACTCCAAGAGTCTCCTGGACTGCTTACAGCTTGCTGTGCTGCTTTCCCAGCAGATGTCAGGGTGACTGAAGCCCCCCAGCAGGATCAGGGCCTGTGAGCATGATGCTTCCTGTAGTTGAAGTAAGAATGCTTTGTGAACAGGCTGCCCTTGATCAGGTGGCCTGTAGAAAATGCCAAGCACGAGCTTTCCTTTGTTGGCATGGACCCTAATTTTTACCCATAAGCTCTCAACCTGTTCATCACTGTTTTTCAAAGGCAGCTCTGTGCAGTCAATCCATTCCTTTATATAGAGGGCAACCCCCCCTGCACCTCCTTTCTTGACTGTCCCTTCTGAACAGTTTATAGCCATTGATTGCAGTGCTCCAGTCGTGTGATTTGTCCCCCCAAGTTTCAGTGACTGCAATTAGGTCATAGCTTTCTAGCTGCACAGTGGGTTCCAGCTCCTCCTGTTTGTTACCCATGCTGTGTGCATTGGTATAGAGACACTTCAGCTGGGCTGTTGACCTTGTCACCTTTTCAGAGGAACAAGCCTCAATTCCTTTGAGGCAATTCGTACGTGTTTCCCTGTTGGTTCCTAATACATCAGCAGCTCTTCTCTGTTGCTCAAAACTCCATCCCCTTCCCCCCTAAATCTAGTTTAAAGCTCTCCTTATGATTCTGGCCAGCTTGTTGGCAAAGACCCTCTTGCCCCACTTGGTCAGGTGAATCCCATCAGCTCCCAACAGGTCCGACTTCTCAAAGGTAGATCCATGATCATAGAAGCCAAAACCTTCAGTATGGCACCAGCCACGCAGCCAGGCATCCACCTGTTCAATTCGTCTCGTCCTTCCTGAAGCCCTTCCTCTGACTGGGAGGATAGAGGAGAACACCCCACATGCTCCAGGTCCGTTTAACATTGCCCCGAGGGACATATAGCCTCCTTTGATGGTTCTAAGTTGCCTCGTCACAGTATCATTAGACCGTACGTGGAATAGTTGAGTGAATGATATTCTGTAGGGTTCACCAGGCTCAGCAGCCTTTCAGTGATGTCACGAATGCAAGCTCCTGGTAGGCAGCAGACTTCTCCAGAGACTTCTCCAGCATCGTTTCATCATGAAATATGAGCATGGTAATATCCTCTGAAAACTATAGATAAAGAATATATATTTTTGGACCCTAAGCCAGCTGTTTCCTAGAAGACAGGAACTCCTCGGACGTGCCCGGGATCCTGGCCAGATCTGGGATGCGCCCGAGTGAAGTGAACCCAATCTACCAGATGTTTCCGTGCCCCTTTTTTAATGTGATTTGTTTGTTAAACTGTATAAAAGCAGGACCCTCTCACAGCGAAGATGGAGACCTCACCTACGAGTGGACGCACTGCGTAGGACTTCCCAATCGCCGGGAGCGGTTCTCCGATCCTTCGCTGTGACGGGGCTCCCCAGCTGAAGCACGGATCTGGATGATGGTAAATTATTAGGGCAATTGGTGATGTATCTTCCTTAATCACTGTCGCTAACTTTATGTAATAAAGATCAGGTGCATTACCTTGCTTATTCTTTCTGCTGCTTTAAGCTAAAGTAAAATAAGCTTATCTTTTTAACTTGGTGTCTGTGTCCTTTCTGTTGACCCCGTCAATTGGCAAAACAGTTATCAAAGTTTTTAACAGAAGAAAACAGTGGGAAAATTTCCATTTGAAAATTTGCAAACACTTTGGTTAAGCTTTTGACTGAATTTTAATCAGAGCTTTTAGCTATATTGTGGGTCAATGGGGGGGTCTGCATTTCCTGGCAACTGTTTCTGGGTGCTGCTTCTTTTCTCAAGGTGAACTGGCTTTTAGTGCCTATCTCTTGATATCCTTCATGAGATTCATTCTGGTGTAAATCTTGTGGGGGAGATTTCCAAAGGAATAAATAGACACCCAAATTCAACGGATAATCAAGTAATTGGTCACAGAAGCAAGTCCACTCTGCTCTAGATTGTGTTTTAATCAGCTCCATTTTTTTACCCTAGTCATTAGATTTTCCCTTTCTTCCCCCTCCATACTTTCTGATTTCACAGACTGAAGCAGAATGTGCTCCAGGAGCAGTGGGGCTGGTTTCACACTAGCACGTTTCATGTGAGAGGGGGCTTAAAATGTGGCAAAATAAAGTATGTCACAACCTACAAGGTAAAGATCTCATTTTCTGTATTACTGTCCTGTTGTTAACCCTGAAAGACAGAGTTCAGTAACAAATCACTGTTAAATGCATCCCACTACAGATGCTGGATGTCTGATGCTCCTTCTCTTAGCAATAATAAGGAAAAGTTTCTCAGAATCTCCTCTTAGGATCTGTGTCAGTGAAAACAGATGGAAACAAAACTATAAGCAAGACTAATGACCCTGATGTGGAAATAATGAGAAAGCTCCACTTGGGAAGTGACTGTATCTGTAGCCACATTAAAAAATGATGGAACTATACTTGCTTGAGCGAAAGCTGAATTTGGCCTGTCTGTGTAGAATTGAGTGGGTCATGAAACTGTGATTCAAGAGAAAACACTGAGTCGGGAATTAACTAGGGAAAGAGCATGCTTCCTGCACACAACAAAATATACTCCAGCATGGGCTAGTAGTAACAGGCATCAAGCTACATTGCTAATCCTTTAGCATCAGAATAACACTATGTCCTGGTATATACAAGTTTCTAACTGCTGACATAGTGGTGGCCTTTAGGAAGCTCCTAAAAGCCCTCTAAAATCATTAGGCCTAATTCTGCTTGCAATTATGATGGTGTAAGTTCAGAGTAACTGCACTGACTTCAAGGAAACCAATTCAGATTTACCTCTCTGTAGCTGGCCTATTACTTCCTGCATTGTTTCCAGTTGCACAAAGTCATCTGTACACGTCCTCCAGGGCTGCTGGAACCCTCTGTCCTCCCTGCTCTGCACATGATGCAATGAGCCTCTGATGGAGGAGGAGAGCTGAAAAGTCTATGTAGGGAAGCAGATAATTTCCTCAGCAATAGATGCAAAAATACCAACTAATAAAAAGCCTTCAAACTGTGACAATTCAATGCACAAACCTACAAGGATGCCTTGACAAGCTGCTTGACTTCTCAGCAACTCTTGTTTTCTTGAGTGCAGATTCCACCAAACTCCCACACACAGGTATTAAGCTCTGTAGTGACAGCTGAGACCTGTAGGTGTTTGCTGCTTTTGTCCTTTCTGAATCGACAGACACTTGTTCCTCACTGTAAACCTTTGCATGGTGGCACTTGCCTGTCTAGCTACAGCCCAAATAAGAATAAACCAGCCTTTTCTTTTTTTAGTCCACTGTTGTTATGCATTAATTCTCTTTGCAAATAGTCACTTGGTAGTGGAAATTTTACTGGCATTATCTTTTAGCAAATATTTCATATATAGAGTCACCAGAAAACATGTATTATGCAGTTGCCATAAATACGGCACTGTACAATATTAGGTATTAGGCTCATAGATGAAAGAATAACTGTGCCTAGTGGGCCAGATGCTCTTTGCCTTTTCACTACTCTAATACTAATGTTATTTCACTATCTTCAAAGCTGCTACTCTGGATTTGCTGAGCAACAGTAGAGAACAGAACCTGGCCTATTTGCTAAGAATTGTAATACTTACAGGGTCAAAATGGTTTCTCAAAAGAGTTTTTTGTCTTAGCATTTAGTGAGAAGGTCTGAAAGCTGGTTATTTTTAAATTTGCTTGGAAAATCAAATTGTGTAATACTTAGTTTTCCTTCTTGGGAGGCTCAGAAGCATAACTTCTCACATCTTAACTGAAAGTGCATGGGACCTCCATGCTTCAAAAAGATATCCTTTTACACAACACTCATTTAACATTAACATTAAATATAAATGATCAAGAAATAAAACAAAGAAACAAAGACATAAAAAATGAGGAAACTTATTTACGAATCTTTCTCACTCTGACATCTGTTTACTTTTTGGTCCCATGATTCTGGTTTTTTTAGTTCTTTACTCATCACTAAATTAGACAAGACCTGAATTTTTTTAATAAAAAAAGCAGCCCCCAAAGAAGCAAAAAATAAAAGATAGAACAGTCTTTCTCAACCACTAGAGGTACAAATTATGCCAGTATTTCACTTAGGGATTGAAATAAAAACACTTCAATAAAGGGGATGTTCTTCATTTGGAAGCAGTAGAAGATGAGAGTGGCCCAGGGCACTGCTTGACAATAAAGTGACTGTATGCCAATATGACATAGGCTATATGAGTCTAGGATGTATCATGTGGCATGTTTTCATTAGAAGCAGGGAAGTACCTCTGATCCAAGAATGGGCAAAATCTCCTTTGGAAATTACTGATCACGGTTATAGTGATTTATGTACCAGAAAGAGACATTCAGACTAAAATAAATGTGGAGAAGGCTATAGGGGGAGAAGGAAAATGGAGAACCCTGACAGTTCGGCTTGTTTAACCCTCCAAAAGAGTCTGGGAGGGGACAGGATTACTCTTTCTAAATATACTTAAGACAAAAATTCCAGGAAGAGAGAAGAATGTTCTCTGTTAGAGGATAATGTGATCAAGTGAGTGTACACTGGTCATGAGTTAATTTAGTCTACTGATTAAAAAGAAAATTTCCAACCATTAGGAGAGTGAGGTGTGGAGCAGCCTTCCAGACAAGACCCTGACAGCAGGATCCTAGCTATTTGCAACATCCACCTTGATAAACTAATGGAAGGGACTGTATGACAGGGCAGGAACGATCCAGGAGATAGAAATTCAAGCTTCAGAGACACAAGACATCTGCTACCCAGTTTTGTGGTATACCTGAGAGACAGTTGAAAAGAGGAATGTTAGTGTTTTGTTGGCTGCATCATATTTCTTTTATAGGTTTTGGTTCCTTATACAGAAGGGGCTAAAAGTGTTAATGGGTGTTGAGATTTTCCATGTGGCTTGAGGAGGCTTGAGGTTCTTGTGGCTGCTCCTGCCCTTAACACTTGATGCATGGCTTCCTGCAGTAGTGGAAGGTTTTGATTCAGTAACCTGTTGTGTTGGGTTTGTGTGTGTGTGGCGGGGGTTTTGGTAGCAGGGGAAGGGGCTACAGTGGTGGCCCCTGTGAGAAAGTTCTTGAAGCTCCCCTGGCTCCAAGTGGAACCCGCCTCCGGCCAAGACCAAGCCAATTAGCAATGGTGGCCGTGCCTTTGTGATAACATATTTAAGAAGGGGAACCTGGGAAGAGGAGTTGGAGTTGTGAGGAGGAGTTGTGAGGGAGATGCCTATGCGAACACTGAGGTCAGTGGAAGAAAAGAGGAAGAGGAGGGGGGAGGTGCGCCGGAGCAGAGACTCCCCTGCAGCCCGTGGTGAGAGGGCAGGCTGTGCCCCTGCAGCCCATGGAGTTAACCGGTAGAGCAGATGCTGACCTGCAGTCCGTGGAGGACCCCACGCCAGAGCAGGTGGTTGCACCCAAAGAAGGCCGGGACTCTGAGGGAAGCCCCGCTGTTGTAGTTCATCGCTGGGAGGACTATGACACATGGGAGGGACCCACACTGGAGCAGTTCGTGAAGAGCTGCAGCCTGTGGGAGGGACTCATGCCAGAAGAAGTTTGTGGAGGACTGCCTCCCGTGAGAGGGACCCCATGCTGGAGCAGGGGAAGAGTGAGAGGAGTCCTCCCCCTGAGAAGGAGGGAGAGGCAGAAACAAAGAGTGATGGACTGACCACAACCCCCATCCCCTACCCCCTGTGCTGCTTGGGGGTAGGAGGTAGAGAAATCGGGAGCAAAGCTGAGCCTGGGAAGAAGGGAGGGGTGGGGGGAAGGTGTTTTTAAGATGTGGTTATACTTCTCACTGTCCTACTGTTTGTTAAGTGCTGTTGGTGGTGGTGTTTGAATTAAATTGATGTTCTTTTTCTTCCCCTAACAAGTCTGTCTTTTGCCTGTGACCATAATGGGTGAGTCAGCCCTCTCTGTCTTTGTCTTGATTCCTGACTCTTGTTGTATTTTCTCCTTCTCATCCCTGAGGTGGAAGGAGTGAGGGAGAGGCTGCGTGGTGCTCAGTTGCCCTCTGGGCTCAAACCACAACACCTGTGTCACCTCTTCTAATCCTACATCATTTGCTCCCTTTAAATAGTAAAAGAACAGCAACAAACATGGTACAAGATATGCAGGAGATATAAAGAAAAAACAGCTCACTAGACTTTATGCTGAACCATATCCTCTTGGGTTCTTCTGCCCCATCTATGCCAGACGTGGAAGAAATGAATTTGTGACTTCTAAACCTTCCCACCCCTTTTTGGGCGAGATGGGCCTAAAAGAAGATGGAAACCTCGCTAATAGCCCCAGGCCTCTGACAGATCCTTGCATGGTATGTACAAGTGGAGGCAAGGACTCCTTATTTCCTCCACTGTTCTTCACACTATTACATAAAGGCAAATAAGTTATTCAATAGCTAAACAAAGATTACACAACTTAGCTCCATAAATCTAAATCAGAGCCTCTGTCACACTGGACATGATGCCTGCTAGCTGATGCCTGCTAGCTGATGCCTGCAAAGCAGTTGGTGCTAATTGCTGTAAGGGGCCTCAGACAAGAATGCACCCAAGGACATAATTTTTGCAACTGTGATGGGTACATCCCAGGGAGGGGAGGGCAGAGAAACCAACAGACACCTGTGGGAGCCAAAGATAAGAAAGCTGAGAAACTTTACAGACAGAGCAATGAGCCAAGACGAGACCTTATGTGAAAAACCCCTCAGAGTTCATGGAAAGGACACTAAGAGACACCTCTTCAACAACCACTAGGGACCACCACAGACCACCGAAACCCCCATGGAACCCCCTCAGAGACCCTTCCCCAAATTTTTGCATGCTTGCACAATGTATTAACATATGCATTAGATCCTCTGGAAATAGGTGTGTACTTCTCAGAAATTACATGAATATTCATTTCTTTTACTGTATATAATAAGTGTGCCTTTGTCTTTCGGCATGCACGTTAGGTGGAATGATCCCCTGTGCATCCAGCACTGCAATAAAGAATGCCTGCCTGCTAAAACTTCAAACTAAGTCTTAGGGGGTTCTTTTGAGACCAAATTTACAATAACAATACTGCAAGCTACTTCATCAACTTGGATGAAGCCATGCTACTTTACACTTTCATTCATCCCTTCGGACACTTGTCTACCTCTTTCTCCCTTCATCCACACTTTTGTCTTCTACTAACACCTTACTCGACTTTCCTTTCCTGCCTTATTCCCTCTCTCATGTCCATTATTGTACCCTCTTCACTACTCACACTGTCCCTTGCCTTCTCTCTCTCTTCTCCCTGGTCCCCACTCAGCCTCCTTCAGCCTCTGGATAAGAGAAGACAAAGTGACAAAGAGAGAGGGAGATGTGGGAAAGTGACAAAGAAAGGGAGATATGGGAAAAGGAATGAATGTTGATGATGGGGAGTCAGAGAGAAAGGAAACATGAGAAATGGAGTGTATCACTTGAATGAGGGGCTTTGAGAGGCACTCAAGCATCCCTCCCCATCCCATCTGTGGAGGTTTGAACTCAGCCGGCAGCCAGACGCCACGTGGCCGGCCTACGTGGCCGGCCGTTCACCTCCCCCTCCCCCCTCTGGTAAGATAGGGGAGGGACAAAAGAAGAGAATTCGTGGATTGAGTAAAAAGAAAGAATTTACTAAATATAACAAGAGAACAACAGTAACAATAGTGAGTTCAAAACGGCCCGACGAGAGAGAGCGAGAGCGAGAGAGAGTGGGGAGAGAGCACAAGCCTGCCAACGCTGGCCCACCTGGGCATGACATCACATGGTATGAAATACTCCAATGAAAATTAACTCTATCCTGGTCGAAACCAGGACACCATCCCCCAGAGTTTCCTCTGGTGAACCCCTGGTTTCTCCAAGTCACAGGTCAGGCAGGACAAGATCTTGGCCTTGTTCTAAACTCCTGCTTCATTAGGTGGAAGCTTTGCTCAAGTGGTCATGTGCTAGAATTAAGGACTAAACCCAGAGGTACATGAGCAGGTAAGATGACACTAGAGGCAGTACAGTACCACATGCTTATGACAGATTTCAGTTGTCCTCAGGAAGCCCTTAGGATTAGCTAGCTTCCATCCTTTTATTTTTGCATTTATTTTTTCTGCAGCAAGGTGCCGTTATTTTTTCTGTCAAGGCCTTTGCAAACATTTACTATTAAGCATGAACATTCATTCTTAAATATAATGATGAACATGGCAAATAAATTCAGTCTTATTGAAATACAGAACAGAGACATGCCCTCAGACCCAAAAGTATTGCTCATACAAAATCAAGAAACCCTGTCCTTTGGTGCTCACTGATGTCCTCTCAAACACAAATATAGCCAGAGATTACTACTCCGTATATTTATCCAAGTTATGAAATTAAGTCATGCTTGGTTTATATTGAAGAAATAGCTTGAAGTGCTGAATTTTCAAAATAACAAAACCTAAGAATCTGGTTTGTATGTTTACTAAATACTAGGTGTGCTTTTTTATAGAAGGGGCAAAGAACAAAGGAAACTGCTACTTCTTAGCTATTAAATGAAACAACACTCAACAATAACTCTTGTGTGTAGATTCCTCTGCCCTGTCCAGCCTCATCCAGATGTAAAGGTGTATTAGGTGTACATGGCAAGGTTTTGGTAGTGGGTGGGGAGGGCTGCAGAGGTGGCCTCTTTGGGGCTGCTCCATGCCATACACAGCCAGTTCTAGACAGCTCTGCAATGGACCCACTCCAGGCCAAAGTTGAACCAATCAGCAAATCTGGTAGTGCCTCTGTGATAGCATATTTAAGACAGGGTAAAAAAACCACTCCACAGCAGCTGTGGGAGGGAGGAGTGAGAAAAATGTGAGAGAAACAACACTGCAGACACCAAGGTCAGTGAAGGAGGGGGAAGAGGTGCTCCAGACGCTGGAGCAGATATTCCTCTGCAGTCTGTGGAAGAGACCATGGTGGACCAAGTATTTCCCTGCAGCCGGTGGAGATGACCATGCCGGAGCAGATATCCACACTGCAGCCCATGGAGGGCCCCATGCTAGAACAGGTTTATCCTGAAGGACTGCAGCCTGTGGGAAGGATCCATGTTGGAGCAGGGGAAAAGTGTGAGAAGGAAGGAGCAGCAGAGAGGAACTGGTATGTACTGACCGCAACCGCCCATTCCCCATCCCCCCCTATGCTGCTCAGGGTTGGGGGGCGGAGGTAGAGGAATTGTAAATGAAGGAGTGAACATGAGCCTCGGAAAAAAGGGGGTGGGAGGAAGGTGTTTCAGTTTTTATCTTTGTTTCTCACCATCCTACTCTATTTTTAATTGTCAATAAATAAAATTAATTTTCCCCAAGTTGAGTCTGTTTTCCCCATGATGGTAATTGGTAAGGGATCTCCCTGTTTTTATTTTGAGCCATGAGCTTTTTCATCTTATTTTCTCCCTCGTCCTGTTGAGAAAGGGGAGTAGGAGAACGGCTGGGTGGGTATCTGGTGGCCAACCAAGGTCAACCCACCACAAAAAGCGATCTCTTTTCAGGCATCACAGAAACACTGGTGCCAAGGAGACACTGTTCTTTTATTAGACACAGCAGCCCAATTAAGGTGGCTAAGGAATAGGCCTTCATTTTGTCTATAAGGAGTTCACCGGTAACAAGCGATGTCAGAGGCAGATAAAGAGAATGTGTTTAAAGATTCTGAGTAGCTTATGTTACAGGATACAGCTCTAGCATTTATAAACTAACAGTTTGGCCGTGGATTGCCTCCCCCATGCTACAAAAACCTGATAGCTGCCGCTCTTACTCCAGTTCCACCCATGAAGTTACACACATGGTATTGAACAGCAAATGCTGTAAACTACATGACTTGCCACATAGTACAAAGCCAACATTAACAACAATAATCAGTGTACACAGTCTTGTCTATCCGAGAGATCCTAGAAACCCTTTGCAAACTTCACAGATCATTTTATGACAACCGAGCTCAGGGAAAATGGCCAGGGCCAGAATATGAACAAGTGCCATGGGTTATCCTTACCCACCACTGAGTTACGGCCCTCACCAGAGTGACACAAAACAAATGTTCAGCCATAAGCAGTAAGACTAAAGAACTGGCTTAAAGCAGGAAATGCTTGCTGTCAGCAAGTAAAATAACTGTTCCGTCCAGTGCTGCTGACCATTATATCTATTTAAGTAAACTGAAACATTATACAATAACCAAAAGTTACAATTTCCATTTGTCTTAGAAATGTATAAGAACATCTTTTAGTATCTTCTGAGAGTTGGGCCAAATTTGATTACCCTCTCTTCCTTTTTATCTGCTGCTTCTTCACTACAGCCAAGCAAACATACCAAATTTCTGCCCAGAGTATAAGACTGTTGTATGATTTAATATTAGAAAAGAAAGGCAACATATATAAACAACAGGACATGCCAATCTTATTCTGATTAACTCTCTCCAAATTTACCAAAACTAATACCAAAACTGAGTAATTACAATGGGTATTTATTCAGAACCAGCTTCTCCATATGCCAGCCTCTAAATCATCTCAGACTGTCCAGTGTAAAAGTAGAATCAGTCACATGAATGCAGTAAGATGACTGAACAAGACCTCAGTTATTGCTGATTATAGCAGTTCACTTACCCTATAGTAGTCTGTGCTGTACACATCTCTAGACATCCCAAAATCCCCAATCTTCACCAGCAGGTTCTCACCAACCAGGCAATTCCGGGTAGCAAGATCCCGATGCACGAAGTGCTGTGATGCCAAGTAAACCATACCAGCTGCAATCTGCTGGGCAATGTGAAGCATCTGGGATTGAGTCAGATCAGCAGGACAGTTGCCTTCTGCTATCAGTACTGCATCTGGTCCATGTGCCCTGCACCAAAATACAAGCCAATGAAGTAATAGGCCACTTGTAAGCTACAGAAGTGAAAGGCATTAGCGGACCCTAAACCACAAAATTGTCTCACTCAAATATAATGACAAAAAGGGCTATAAATTCATTGGTGAAATAGGGGAGAATTTGCCTCCTGAATTTTTTTCCTTAAGTGTTTTTTTCCATGGTGAGAAAGATAGGTGGTTTAAAGAGTGCTACACAATGGGTAACATATTGCTTAGGGAAATAAGGCAGAGGGTTTATAACAATATATCTCAGTCCTAAACCACCACCTTTCTCCTGTTCTGTTCCAGTAACTAACTTCCTAGCTAACTTCCTTCTCTGGTGCCATCTGAGAAACAAGTGCAGCAATTTTAGATTTATACTTCTGATTTCCCATCCATATGCACAGTGTGACACTGTTTTTGCTAATTTCACCACTGAGGGTGAGTTCTGCCCAACACAGGAATTCTCGACAATGGAAAGAGGACACAAAACACAAGTCTAGTTGGAGCAACTAAACAACTTCAGAAATAGGAGTTTTTCAAGATCTAGCAATCCCTTAAAAGATATACTCATCAACTGACTCATGAGAAACTCCTATACACTCTAAGGCAGAGAAAATCCTTCTGCACTTGGAAAGCCCAACAAAGCACTATAACATGTGTGCTTCGCCTATCTTAACACTGTTACATCAGTAACATTGATGTGTCACAACAGTGTCACATACATATGTTACATCCTGGTACCTTGAGGATACAGATATCAGCATAGCTATGTGTACCATTTTATGGCAATCATTACTAGCCAGTACTTAGCCAATTAATGAGGTCATCTGACAGTTATTCCTCATTTGATACACCCTATAATATTCTGAATAGCCCTTCGTGTTGAGTTTGTGTGAGTAGCAGGGGTTTTTGGTAGCGGGGGAGGGGGCTACAGTGGTGACCCCCTGTGAGAATCTTCTCAAAGCTCCCCTGGCTCCTAGTCAGAGCTGCCTCTGGCCAAGGCTGAGCCAGTTAGCAACGGTGGCCGCACCTCTGTAATAACATATTTAAGAAGAGGAACCAGGAAGGACGAGTGGAGTTGTGAGGAGGAGCTGTGAGGGAGACACCTATGCGAACACAGAGGTCAGTGGAAGAAAGGAGGAGAAAGAGGGGGAGCTGCGCCACGGCAGAGACTCCCCTGCAGCCCGTGGAGGTCCACGGTGGAGCAGATGCCCACCTGCAGTCTGTGGAGGACCCCATGCTGGAGCACGTGGCTGCACCCAAAGAAGGCTGTGTCTCTGTGGGAAGCCCTGCTGTTGTAGTTCATCGCTGGGAGGATTGCAACACACAGGAGGGATCTACGCTGGAGCAGCTCAGGAAGGGCTGCAGCCCATGGGAAGGACTCACGTCGGAGAAAGTTCATGGAGGACTGTCTCCCGTGAGAGGGACTCCATGCTGGAGCAGGGGAAGAATGAGAGGAGTCTTCCCCCTGAGGAGGAAGGAGTGGCAAGACTGACCACACCCCCCCATTCCCTGCCCCCTGTGCCGCTCAGGAGGTAGAGATATCGGGAGCAAAGCTGAGCCCGGGAAGAAGGGAGGGGTGAGGGGAAGGTGTTTTTAAGATGTGGTAATGCTTCTCACTCTCCTACTCTGTTAAGTGCTGTTGGTGGTGGTGTTTGAATTAAATTGATGTTCTTTTTCTTCCCCTAACAAGTCTGTCTTTTGCCTGTGACCATAATGGGTGAGTCATCCCTCTCTGTCCTGATCTCGATTCCTGAGCCTTTTGTTGTATTTTCTCCTTCCCATTCCTTCCCATTCCTGAGGGGAAGGAGTGAGCTAGCGGCTGCTCAGTTGCTTTCTGGGCTCAAACCACTACACCCTTTTTATCCATCCCATTCTTCTGTTTTACAGAAACCTTTTTTTATTCCATTCCCACAGCCTAATCTTTCAGAGACCACCTCTGCCCTTCTCTCCTGAAATTTTTTGAAAAAATACCCTAGAAGTGATTTTTATTTTTACTCAAAAGTCCTTCCTTCCTACGAAGAGGAGTTTCAGAGTCACCTTTCTAATCAACAGAGGTGAGGTGTAGCCTTAATTTGTCCCTTAGAGAAGGGCATAGGAGTTTGGAAGAGTTGCAAATTAATCAAAATCTTTGAGCTCAAATCTGACACTACCTATTAGAAATATGATACTAAAATTCCCCAGGGGAAGAATTTCCTGATCAAAGTAACAGATGAAGGAGGGTGTGTAGCATTGCTGGGATTGCATCTGATACTAGGCAAAGAAGTTAACTGAACTTGTTCTGCCAAAGGCAGCCATACAGTTTTTGCAGGGGGGGTGAGGGGAATAAAAGGGAAGATATGAAATTCCCAACCAAGACTCAGAGACAAATTCCTATTGAAAAGCATTGGAGACCTTCATTGCACTTTTTTCATTTTAATGACCTTTCTCAAGCATGAAGCTCTGAGTCTGATAAGTTAGAGAGCTCTTCATCTTTCACTAGCTTTCTGTATCTAATGAAAGGTCTGTATCTAATGATAGGTCTGTATCTAATGAAACTTTTGGATTATTTTAATGCATCTTGCTTATCTTCTTGGTGCTGGCTGTGAATTAGGAGCTCCTCAGTATCTGCAATAGGCAGTAACATTGACAGAGATTCCTTTGGATCCACATCAGTCTCTACTAGCCAGAACAAGCACAGAGCAGGTGTGACTTTGAGGCTGTAGTCCTAGATCTGAAACAACCCTTGACTGCATACAGGCAGCAAGCACCTTTGGGTTAAATTTCAGATTAATTTTTCCCTGACAGCCTTTGGTGGCGCTGCAGGGTAAGAAATACAGGTTTTTACAGCCTGTTTGCAACTAACCTCTGATCTGCAGCACAAGCTGTGGCAAATGAGAGAGGAATAACAGATTGGAGCTTAGGTTAAAGAGTTTGTCCCAGTATAATCATTTTACATTCTAAGGACAAGGCTTGATTAATAATTTAAAAAAAGAACTAATATAGAAAATATACTGTCTGCTAAACTACCTTTCTGTACAACAGTTCAAAACAAGTCAGGAGATAAGAAAAGGCCAATCAAAAATAATCAGAGAATAAGCATTTCTCATGAATCAGCTGCAAATTTGGCTTGTTCTAATGGAAATTCGGCTGGCATCTTTGAAAACTGAAGCTCTCTTCTGATCCACAGCAGAGGTCCAAGAAGGTAAATGCAAATGCCCCAATATTGCTCTGACAATATACTTAAATCTTCTGCCAGAGAGATAATAATCCCAGGAAAAGTAGTGTTTGCTCTGCGTCCTCAGTTCAGCCCCTGGTCTCCCTGTCAACCCTGCCAGCTCTGCCAATAAGGGAGGATGCTAGCTGATGCCTTTTGCTCTTATGATGTGGCTATTTGTTCACTGGAGATTAGGACAGCAAACTCATTTCACAAGGCTATAAAAAATGGCAACACTACCAGTCACTAGCAATTTCAGTCAGATACAAAATCCAAGCCCATTTAAAGGGACGTTAGTTTGATTGCTTTACAGCTTTGTCAGTAGCATGCATTACACAGATATCTTTCCAAAATGGTGGTGTCCCACAGTTATCCTTAGGCAGAAGAGATCTCAGAACATTGAAATGCCTTTGTTGTGGTTTAACCCCAGCTGGCAACTAAGCACCACACAGCTACTTGCTCACTCCCACCCAGTGGGCTGAGGGGACAGAATCGGGTAAAAGTGAGAAAACTCGTGGGCTGAGATAAAAGCAGTTTAATAATTTAAATGAAATATAATAACAACCACAATAATAATAATAATATTGTAATGAAAAGGAAAATAACAGAGAGACAAATAAAACCCAAGAAAGACAAGTGATGCAAATGAAAACAATTGCTCACCACCAACCGACTGATGCCCAGTCAGTCCCCGAGCAGAGACACCCCCCCCCAATCTCCCCCCTAGTTTTATTGCTGAGCATGACATCCTATGGTATGGAATATCCCTTTGGTCAGTTGAGGTCAGCTGTCCCAGCTGTGTCACCTCCCAGCTTCTTGTGCACCCCCTGCATACTTGCTGGTGGAGTGGTGTGAGGAGCAGAAAAGGCCTTGACTTGTGTAAGCACTGCTCAGCAATAATGAAAATTCCCTGCATCATCAACACTGGTTTTTGCACAAATCCAAAACATAGCCTCATACTAGCTACTATAAAGAAAATTAACTCTACCCCAACCAAAGCCAGCATATACCCTTTGATGGAAATGACACAGGAGATTTTGAATGAACAGTCCCTTATGCAAATGTTTTATGTAGGTGCTAATGTTGCCTCTTAATTGTTTATTTTTATGTCAACAAGTGCAGGCTAGAAGAAAGTGTACATGCACAAGGCCACTGGACATAACTTACTGGTTCATGAGTTATCTATTCTTGTGAACCTTAGGTATCACCTATTTATTTATGACTGCTTCACTACCAAATTTCAATTTCAGATGCACGTTCCTGAATAGCTTTAAAAAAAAAGCCCCAAACTAGCCCCCAAGATGTAGTATTTTCCATTGCACTGAAGTTTCCAAGGCTTAAAGTGTTCTTGATGCAGATTAATGGTACCCTTTCAAAACACTGAGAGGAGGGAAGTAGATTCTCAAAAGTTTTTAGACACCTATCAGAGATAAGTGTTGAGTGGGATCTTCCCAAGTGCTAGCAGAAATGAGGCAAGGAAACAATTACTACTGCAAGTTTTATAAACAAACATTTCAGAATATGCTGAAATATACTGAAAACACTATTCCTTTGGTTCCCATTCTTTTGGTGGAAAGTGTAAGGATTAACTTGATAGTACTTCCAAATAGGTAATGAAACAATAAGGTCCACATCACACACAGTACACAAGATGAATCAGCAGAGTACTGCACAGATTTTCACTCTTAGGTGTCCGCATTTTTCAGTGAGAGCAGTTAATTTGACATTAAGTACCAGCAATGCCTACCTTCTCTGCCCACTTCTGATTTTCTAGCACAACACATGTTGGTGGATTTACCTCAGGAATTTGTTAAGATCTCCATTCTTCATATACTCAAAGACCATGATGAGCGGATCACCCTCAACACAGACACCATAGAACTTGACGATGTGCTCATGTTGCAGGTTAGTCAGCAGCTCTGCCTCACGGTGGAAGTCCTTGCGGGCATTGTCACTGGCATCCTTCAGCGTCTGGTGGAGGAAAGGAATATGTAAGGAAGGGGAGATGTTTGCAGAAGGCAGCAAACACGTGGGCATGTAAGGGCACTGTAAGGGCAAGATAAGGACACTACCGTGTAAAGGATGGAGAAAGTACATTCTTAGTAACTGTTTTAGCAATGTAGATGTAATGCAATTGCAATTAAATAACAGTGGTACGATTTTCATTCCCCTGCCACACATCATCCCATACACCGATTTTTATTGTAAGAGGATGCAGGAATACTCATGATCTTACTGTGCCAAGTGTTTTCCAAAAACAGAACAAAGAAATTCATCTTATCTGAAAAACATACTAGTACACAGCTGATCTATGGCCTTTAGCATTTAACTCAAGAAAAACTCTAGTATCCTATTGGCATTTAACTTTGCTGTAAATTCCCTAAAGTAAAGCTTTGTTTGCTTAAAATGCTTAGCAGGAATGTAGATGCATTTGTTATTTGTTATTAACGTTGTTGCTGATGTTGGCCCCTACAGTGTGCTATACATTAGGTAGATTTATAGAAAGGTACATCCCTGGACCAGAACTTAAAACCTGAGACCTCAGCCAAAAACTCCTTTGGAATTCAGTAAATCTACTCATATGTCTAAGATTAAGTGTATGCATAAGCAACTGGAGGATCAATCTTAAATTAATGGACAGAGAGGAAGTAGATGCAGAACAGAATTTTGGGGGGTTGATTTTATTTTTTCACTATTTATACAGCTTTAAAATCTTGCATATTCTCATTTTACAGGAAATATATCAACACTGGATCAAATGGGAGGCTTAAATGTTGTATAATGTAATAATGCTAATTTAACTCCCACATACAGGCAGTTTTAGATCTCTCCTCAAGACCTATGCTTCATGAGCAAGGAAATACTTTAATGCACCAAAACCCCCCCAATTCTGACACCAGATAAGTAAGGATATAAATATCAATAAACCACTGCTATGCTCTGACTTCAAAAGGTACAGAGGTTGCACTATATTAATTCAACTAATATTTTTAAAATAGTAAGAGAATGGTAACAGGTTACCGGTGCTCACAAATTGTTATTCACAGAAAGTGAAGGCTGGGCTCTCTACCTCTGTACTTTAACTACAATTAAACTCAATGCGAAGGAAGATGAGACAAACAAGTAGTTGCTTTGCCTTAACTAAAGATGTTTTTTCTTAGTAATCTAGTCATGTTATTTTCTATCCCCAATTCATATAGAGAGCACAGGACCAACCACATTCATGAGAACAGACACAGAACAAGTTGATACAATGCAATGGTTCTGCCAGCAAACCCAGTTCTTAGCTGTAACGAAGTCATGGTTTGTTCAAGGTTTTTCTTCAACAGACACAATTCTATCCACTTTTCTAGTATTATACATATGCATGTGTGAATGAGGGGCTAAAAGACAACTGTCAGAGAAAACACTTGCTTTACTTATGAAAGTGCAACATAGGTCTCCAAAAATTAACAGTTACCATAATAAGGTCCAGATGGTGGGACAAGGAGCAGGGCAAACTGAACAGCCACCTACCAAGTTGAGGGTTTTTTCCCTGTGGATTTCAGGCTCTATAGATCCCAGAGGCAATAAAAATCTGTCATGCCACAAACACCCCTTCTCTGAGGGACCCTCCTGTGTTTTCTGGCCCAGAGCTCCTGTTCCACAAGTTTTACCAATAATGATGCAATAAGGATTTTGGCTGCTTCACAAACTGTGATATACCACACACAGTTATATCCTCTAAGGTGGACATCATATCACCTACGGTCCCCACACAGTCATATCTGAACCAGGTGAGAACAGAATTGGAACATGTCTTCCAACCTTTCCAAGTTCTGGGATGATGCTTTAACATGATACGGGCACCAACCCACAGTCCAATCTACATTATATAATGGAATCACCATTGAGAATTCTGTTGCCACTTGAGTTTCCTCTGCTGGTTTCATGTATAAAACAACTGGACTGTAATTCTTCTCAGTAACAGAACTAGAAAAACAATTCATATAAATAACATTTTTAAATAATAGCAACCTGGAGGAAAAAAATTGACAGGGAGAAGCATAGGCTCATACTCTTTCCAACATACTCTTTCCCTGGAAAGACAGTAAAAATGGTGAAAACTTTGTCCTGTGAGGCTGGCATATTGTATATTTCAGAAAGCACTTTTTATCTCACAGAAACAGCAAAATTATCATATGACAGAGCAGTTGCCATGGCAATTACACCTTTTCTGTCAAACAGCAAAATGCAGAAAGGTCTAAACCCAGGTAAAACCCAGACAGGGCTTCTGCTACCAAGGGGTGACTGAAATTTGTTACCCAACATTGCCAAGTCCCTTTTCATTATTTCATGCAGCACACAGAATAGACAGAATACATGAGAGAGCTTACATAGTCAGGCAAGGAGGAACGTGAAAAGAACAAAAATTAATAAGCACACAGAATTTACATAGAAATGACAGAGTAATGCATTTAGCACGTTCTTAGTGCAAGGGAAAAATAAAACCAAATAAAACTGTAAGAGCACAAGAAATATAAAATATAATTATTATTGCAATGTAGTATTACAATGTGATACAATGTTGTAATAATAATTACTATTACAGGTAAACCAAAGCTTTAGCATGCAAAGCACTCTTACCAGTCCATGGGAGTTTTGCCCAAGTAGGAACTGAGAGACAACTCCATGTACATACAACCCTACTCGTCCAGCAGCTAAGGAGGAGAGACACACTCCCTTGGGCAACAAAGGGACTCCCTGGCTGTTACAGGAGCTCCACAACAACTGAATTCAGCCTTTTCACACTTAATAGATAGACCACCACCCCACACTTATTCTCCTCTATGGGGTCTTTGTCCAGGTATCCACTTAGAAACTGGTCTCTGCAGATCTGTGCTCCATAGGGAGTGCAAACCTGTAGCTCCTCAATCCACCTCTACACCACTGAGCTGCATCTACAAGTAAGTCAGAGCAAGAACAGGGGAATCTGGCTCTCACCATCATCAGTATGACTCGGTAATAAAATTCTCAGGATACCTTTCCTTTACACTCTTTCAGACTTTCACTGTGAACTCCTTACTACTGCTCCCCATCACCATACAATAGCTAAGCTCAAGAAATGAGGGGTGGTTTTGACCCTTAGCTGAACTAAGAAGTTCTGAACAGTTGGAAACCTTTAGTTTTCCTCCACAGGTGCCGTGGAAATGTTCTTCATCTTGTACAGGCAACACTCTACTAGAGTTTTTTTCTGGAACTCTTAGCTCCTATATAATTTGCTACAGCAATGTCAATATTTCAGATATTTGATGCATTTTGAGTCAGATGAAATAGCTCCTGTGGGGTTCAGTGCCCAGGGTTTTTAGCATGCTTGTACAAGGCTGCCACAGTTGCCCAGCAACCAGCAGGCAAAAATCGACAAGCACCCTGGTGAATGAAAAGAAATTCTGATGAATCTCACACAGGTGACACAATGCTTCCCCCAGTCCAGCACACTCAGCTTTCTTGCTGCCTAAATCCTCCTATTACTTACAAGTTCTAGATTTCCATTTGCCATTGCACAGGGACATTTTTATTTTGGTTTCACTCAGAAGGCCGAAGCTCTCTAAAGCATTTGCTGATCATGGAGACAACCTACCCTCAGCTGCTGTCATTCAGGACTGCTCCTCTAGGATGAAAAATCTTCGTATTTTCACTGGGCCAAACCCTGTGCCCAACAGGGGGATCTGGACACAGTCATCTGTCTTGCTCTCTGCATGCCTGTGAGGTCCCATCCCTGATCAGTAAGAGTACTGTTCTCAATTTTAACTGGAGCATAACCATGATAAAAGAGAACAGCCAGGAAGTGCCAGGCGATTAACCACTTGGCTCTACAGGGTTCAATCCAATGGTCTAGTTAGCTAAAAACTCACTCTTTGACAGGGACCAGAATCGGATCCTCAAGAGTTGGTGCAAGAAACTGAAAGTGGGCAGTGTAAGGGTATGTGAAACGAGTGTGTCT
The DNA here is from genome assembly GCF_031877795.1 of Strix aluco. Taxonomy (NCBI): domain Eukaryota; kingdom Metazoa; phylum Chordata; class Aves; order Strigiformes; family Strigidae; genus Strix; species Strix aluco. Next base: position 4,828,282 of record NC_133970.1, read on the forward strand.
GCTCCTTTAAGGGTATCTGGTCAAGGACCTTTTTTCAGTGCAGCAAGGGAAAAATAAGAAAAGGAGGAAGCCATAAACAAGAACATTCAGGGACAGAAACCTGACTGACACATGATAAGGGAGACTGTGAAAACCAAACTTGATCAGTCACACTAATTGATGAGGTCGTGTGAGAATGTTTATTCCAGCAGGTTATCTGATCAGGTGTATAGTCAATTGGGAAACCAAGGGAAAAGCCGGAAGCCAGAAACCAAAATACACCAAGACCCAGACCTGACAAAGCAAACATGGAGACAATGACAAGAAACAAACCTCACCAGTCACACTAATTGATGGGCTATCAAGAAACCACAGGCGCCATTTCAAGTAAAATCAACCTGGATTTTGCAACTGATAAGACTGTAAAAGGGGGGGGGGGGGGGGGGGGGGGGAGGGGAACCGGCCTGGACTGGGAGGGGTTTGGAAATCGATAGAGCTGTACAAACCCATGGGGGACATGCAGGGGAAGGGGGGAGCAGGAAGGAACAAAGAAAGGGGTAGACATAAAAGGGGCCAGTCACGTGAAAAACGGGGGCTGTCAGTTTGTCTGAGCCCTGTGCCTGGTCACCACAGTCTGTCCTATCATTTTAGATTTTCTTATTAAATTTTTTCTTAACTATTTCTCTGCATAATCTCACTCTCTATCCCCTGTGTATGTGTTTTTGTAAGGACTAAGCGCCAGCTTCTGGTGAGACCTGTATGTGTGTGAGTGGAATTTGGTGCTAGCTACTGGAGTCAGACCTGGGGTGTAGGCACCCCTGAAGTGAGGAACCTTAACAAAATGGATGCAAGACAACTAAGAGAGACCCTGGTCAGGCAGGATAATGCAATAAAAGGGTGGGCTCTCAGCAGGGTGGGCTCTCAGCAGGAGGGGCTCTTGAGATAAGGAAGGAGCTGCAACTACTGAGTCCCAAGATAAGGAATGGGGACTCAGTGAAGGCTAAGTTGTCATGACTATAGAAATGCTAACTAGGTGAAAAGTCACGAGAGGAAGAGCAGGCATCTTCAATCTTCATCCTGAAGACCCCCGCCCAAGACCACCAGGAGCCACTGTGCAGGCGCAACGGGGAGGGACTTGGGGCAGGATTTATGTTAATGATTTCTCAAAACTAATTGTAATATCTCTCCCTATTCTCGGAATTATAATGAATATGTAAACGCTTTACACTATAGAAAGGAGCCACTTTTCGCTCCAAGGGGTGCACGCTTGTGGAGGAGCGATCCCCCGTGCACCCAGCGCTGCAATAAAGAATGCCTGCTTTCTAATACTCTGATTCTGAGTCTTAGAGAGTTCTTCCTCGACCGGCTTTTCGGTATCACCCCTGGCCTGTGGTGTCAGCTACTGGAGTGAGTGGGGGTCTCTTGCCTCTAGGCACTGGGGCAGGAATGGTGTGTGTTCCCAAAACCAGCTACTGGGGGAACCAGCATGAGTGAGGTGGGTGAGGGGCTTTGCACTGGTGGCTGAAGCAGGACCGTGGGTGCAGGCTGCTGGGGAAGGCCAAGTGTCTGTATCTTCCCCAAACCTGGTGTGTGTGGGGCATGCATGTGTATGCGCTAGCAAACTTTAAGCTGGACTAACCAGTGAGTAGAGGGGCCTCAGGTCCCAGCTGGGGTATCATCAGGCAGGCGGGGTATTTGTGCTGGTATGCCCAGGGGGACTTGCAAATATGGAGTGCATGAGGGATGAGTGTGTGACTGCATGCATGTTTGCTAGCAAGCATCAAGATGGACTAGCCAGCGAGTAGGGAACCAGTGAAGTGAGTAAGAGGGCCCAGGATCTAGGCAGGGGTGCTGGGCAGACGGAGCAGCCGTGCCAGTACTCAAGGGATCTGTGAACATGTGTGTGCTTGTTTATGTAGAGAGCATTCTGTGTATGCTTTCACTAGGGAACTTCTATCTCTACCAGCCAAAGAGGAGGAGGGGACTTGGCTGTCTATGTTTATGTTTTATGTAAGTCCTGTATGTAGGTGCTGTTGAAGGCAGTGCGTTGTCTGTGTCAATCTGTGTGACCGGCTGTGTCAGTGTCCTCTGTGTGTGTCTGTCTCCGCGTGCGCGTGTGTGTGTGTGTGTCTCTGGGATACCTGCACAGTTTTGTTATTGGTTGAATCTGCAACTGGGAAAGTGGCAGCTGTGTCCCTCAGCCTGGGCAGAGACCCTGAGTCCCTGGGCACTGGGCTGGGCTCCAGGGGCCAAGCAGGAGAGGCCCTGGGCTGGAGCAGCTGGAGAAGGCAGATGCACTTCTTACATCACTTAACAGGCATAACTTGTCCACAAGCATAAGTCTTCTTACTTGTCCTTCCATGGTTACATCCAAGTTGCTTATTAAGGACAGTGTAAAGAATGTATTTGGAAAAAAAAAAACCCAAAACTATTCCAGAAAAATTATAAATTTGTCATCTAAAGCCATGGAGACATGTCTCCCTTTAAATGCTGAATGATCTTCATTCTGAATTACAGTGAGAAAGAGCAGCAGATAGAGAGCGCAGGTACAGCATTTTACAGAAGCTGAAGTGCTAGGCTCCATTTGGTCAGGATTTTCAAAGGGAGCAAGTGAATGGAAAGGCTTTTACTTTGCTACCAAGCAGTTCTCTGAAGTGATAGAGGAGAGAAAATTTTCACTCTAGCTTCACCAAAATACAGTAGAAAATTCCATCAGTTCTAATTTTGTCACCTCTCTCTTGTTTTCTCCTGTCTATATATACCTTCAGGGCTTCATTTTTTTCTCACCAGTCAGCATGAGTGAACAACTCCAATTATCAAAAAGCTTGTAACCTTGGCAAAACCAAAAAACCTGCTATTTTTGATGGAGCAAGAAAGTACTCAACAAATCCATCCTCTTTTTGTGTTCTCTCACTGCCAGATCCAAAACTCTGTTTCTTGTTTATCATTTCAAAAAGATGATCTGCTGGGATTCTTTTACTGTATGGCTTGATCCAAAATGTACACACAGTTGCCTAATTGTGAATGGACAGATAGTATTATTTTCTGATCTCTAAGCACAGCCCAGATTCTAAAATGTATATTCTCACTGCCTTAAATGCGATACTTTAAATGTTGAATATCTTGTTCAGCTTTTAGCAGAACACAGATAGAGACAGAAGACTGTTGGCAGGGAAAATTGACAAACTCTTGGTAGAGTATGGTATCACTGATATTGTTTTCTAGTGTGCGTGCATAGCTGAGGATGACAATTGACCTCAGTGGTTCTATTTTGAGGAACAAGAAGGCTTGGCATGGTGAAGCAAGTCTGGTGTGCAAGCTCCGAGATCATGATGGAAATCTTACTTCTTGGTAGATTCCCAATGTGCCATGTAGTCTGTGGCCTTCCAGGGTTCCAAAGAAATAATTTTTTTCCCCCTCAGAAACATGAGAATTATTCTGAATGCTGGCAAGTCTAAGGTTATGGTTGTTTTCACATAATTTCCTTTGGACTGTATTTTGGGAGGGTTGAACGGAGAATAATCAAGAATCATTCCTCAGGGTCTGAAATATCATGACTCCTGGATTTCCATACAGCCAGTGTTTAACAGCACATGGCAATATTATCTACAAGTTTTTTTATAACATTCCTGGTAGCCATACTAATGACAATTACCCACAGACAATTTCAAAGTTTGGCTAAAATTGAATATTATAAAATTGAATAATATTAAAAAATTGAATACTATAATTTGAAATTGGAAAAGTGCAATACATTGAACCCTGCCACACTAATGCCTTTACCCTCCGATGGAGAAAAAGATAATCATAACTGTGTTCAATTATTAAGTGAAACCAGCAAACTGCGAACGATTGGAAGGATCAACCTTTAGATAACCCTGATTTAAACCTCTTCACGGACAGCTCCTCCTATTTGAAGTGCTAAGGCTTGGACAACAGGCCCAAGCCAGAGTTGACCTATAGATGAATCCTGTATATTTTATAACTGATAACCATTGTGCTAGTAGGTATTGTACTAAGTTATAACAACCCACTTATGCTGGTGTAAAAAGTGCTAAAGCACTGAAATACTGCAGCCTGAACAACAGGCCCCGAGCTGAAGCTGCTAACTTAGCATGTAGTCATTAATAAAATATGTAAACTCGCTAGTGAAAGACAAAATATAATCAGTAGTGAGGAGAGAATGTATCCAACTTTCCTTTCGCGACCTCATTCAAGGCTGAGAACCCAAGTGTTTGGCCTTGTTAGAAACTCCCTTGGTTCCCCCCCCGAGCCCTGGCCAGGCTTTGGGTGGAATCCAACAGGAGAATGAAACCAGAAACTTTCCGCTCAAAACAAAGGTTCCAGCTATTCTGGCTTGTCGATCTCTGGTATATAAGGCTGGGCCCATTTGCAGCGACTTTGGAAGCCTCACCTACGGGTGGACGCACCGCGTAGGATTTCCCACTTGCCGGGACAGGCTCTCCAAATCCTCACTGTAACCGGGGCTGCCCAGCGACTGCGGGTCTGGATGATGATGATAATATATGCAAGTGGTGATGTATTTCTCTTAATCACTATTCTCTCTCTCTCTCTCTCGTGTAGTAATGATTTGATGCATTACCCTGTATTTTCCTGTTTGTTGCTTTAAGTGCACTATTCTGCTTTTTCTTACTGCATGTTTTCTGTATTACGCTGTTACATTATTTGGTTATCACTAGTAAAATACGCCTGCTCTTTTCACTCTGGTGTCTGAGTTTAATTGGTATCCTTAATCAGCAAAACACTATTATGAAGAAAGTCGAAGATGTACCGGTTTCGCAGTGATTACGGAAACACAGGTACTATTGGCAGGACCGTTGCCTGAACCTTTAGGTGCACAGGAAGCAGAAATAACTGCCCTTACAGAAGCTGCAAAATATGCAATTGGGACAAGAGCTAACATTTATACAGACTCTAAATATGCTTTTGATATCTGCCATGCAGCTGGGACTTTATGGAAGGAACGGGGTTTCTTAACATCAGCAGGGAAGACTATCACTCATAGAAAGCAGATCAAAGAATTATTAGAGGCGATACAACTACCCTCTGAGATTTCTGTCATCTATATAAAAGCACATGCTCAGAGACAAGATATGATTTCGAAAGGAAATTCTTTAGCTGACCAAGCAGCTAGAGCTGCAGCACGACAGGTTGTGTCTATCATGTCACTATCACAACATGAGGCGATATCTGAACTTCCGGATATAAATAAGTTATATGAAGACCTCCCTGATGAAGAAAAAGAGCAGTGGATCTGACTTGAAGCCCAGCGATGAGGAGGACAATGGATGCTCAATAATAAGCCTCTTCTTCCAAAAAGGTATTTATTACCGATTACGCGATGGCATCACAAAAAAACTCATGGGGGGCCAGAGAGCTTAGCGCTCCGGATTCAAAGACTTTGGGCTGCCCCGGGAATTTATGCAGCAGCCAAAAGAATCTGTGAAGGATATAAACTTTGTAAACAATATGCTTCTGTACGAATTAAGGCTCCCAGCGGAAAAAGGCTTCCAGCCACCTTTCCTTTTCAAAAACTCCAAATTGATTATGCTGAAATGCCAAAAACAATGGGGTACTCTTACATGTTAGTGATAGTTGATCAGTTAACAGGATGGGTGGAAGCTTTTCCTACTTAGGAAAAATGATTCAAAAGCAGTAGTAAAAATTTTACTGAAGGAAATAATTCCTAAATACGGAGTTCCTGAAGTTATTGATTCTGATCGAGGAAGCCATTTCACAGCCACAATTTTAATTCAAATTTCTAATTATTTAGGAATTTTTAGTCAATTTCATACTCTGCATCACCCCGAATCATCTGGCCAAGTAGAACGAATAAATAGACCCTTAAAAGAAAAATTAGTTAAGGTTTGTAAACAGACTGGCCTAAAGTGTTAAATTTAGTGTTATGGGATATAAGAAATACCCCAAGACAGCCGATTGGGATTTCCCCAACTGAAATTTTATTTTGGAGAATACTTGCTGTGCCAGGTACGTACATGCCAGCAAAAACAAGTCTTTTGGATGGAGATGAACAGGTTACACAATATCTTCTATATTTGCAAAATTCTTTTTTTCAAATGCGCAATCACGCTTATTGGTATCAGGGAATAACTCCTGAAATTCAGGTTCATGATATTCAACAAGGAGACAAAGTTTATATTAAGAATTTTAAAAGAAAAAATAGATTTGAACCGAAATGGGAAGGACGTTATATGCTGTTATTAACTTAATTTTCCTGGGGATTTTCTGAAACCTTTTTGTGGCTAACTTCTTGGTTCCCTGATCTGTCTAGTTAGGTAAAAATAGGAATTGCAATGGCTGTTGTAATAATCTTAGTATTAGTATGTGGAATAGTATTGTTGCAATGCTGTATGTCCTGCTGTACCAGCTTGTTAACTAGAATGCAAGACACTGCTCGGAATTATACTAAAAGTTAGTTGCAGGTGTGCAAAAGAAAACAAAAGGAGGGAATTGTAGAAGAATTTTAAATGTAACCTCTGGTATATTTGAAATAGATTTTAAGGCCTAGTGAAATGTGTTCAGGACTTAGCTATCTTGTAATATTATCAAGGCAACCGGAATGCTGCTCAACAGGCCTGAAAAGTGTTCTTAGCCTGCTTGTTGTATAGTCCCAACCCAAGGCTGGTTTAAAACCCAGTCAAGCTAATCCTATAGAGACAGTTTTAACAAAGGATGATTAATTGACTAAACACAGGTGTTTTGCTAGATTAAGAGAATTTAGTATATAGAAACTGCTTGCTCTACCTAAGCTTTTAATAGAACATCTTGAGTTTTTTCTCAGAAGTCTAAAGGTGAATTATGATGAAGATTGTTTAAGAAGATAAGTAACCATGATGACCGAAGACTGCATCAGTGAGCAGTGGCATCAGAAGACGAATTGGAACGGAATGATGAGAACTAGCTGAAGCTGTGGAATATAATGGACTTTTGAAATGGATGAAGAATTAAGAGCTGAGAGTTCCTGGGAAAACACCAAAGACTTTTTGTATTGCATAATGTTATGTAGAATCATATATATAGAGGATGCTTTTTGTTAGTTGCTGCCACTCACTGAGGTGATGGCCCAACTCTGAGTTGTTAATAAAGCAAGCCTAGAGATACCCACAGTCTGGCGAAATTCTTTAACAGAAATTGGCACCCTGGATGGGACTCTAGGACACAAGAGAGGAAGAGCCAGGTATTCCTCTGGACAAACCCGTTGCCAATACTCAAATTGCCGGCAAAGAAATACCAGGTGAGTTCACCTAAGAGACTTGGGCACGGGTAATTCCAGATAGAATTATACTGGAAAACTCTTGTGTTTAAATTTGCAAAAAGAGATAAGAGAGAGAAAAAAATATATAGAAGATGGGGACAGCACCCAACGTTGAAAGGGGGACGCCCCTTGCTGAGGTTTTAGAGAATTGGGGAAAGATACCTTTGGCACAATCATTACAGAAAAGGAAACTGATAATATTGTGCCAAGAGGAATGGCCATTCCTGACAAGAAATAGAGGAGGAGGGCCAATGGATATATGGCCTCCGAAAGGAACATTTAAACCCCATAAGCAAAAATTTTTAAGAGTAATTTTGGAAGACTCTGGGAGTCAAGATATTGGTTATTGGTATATCTGGTATAATTGGGGTCAACAAAGAAAGAAAACCTCTTTGATAAAAACTAAAGGGAGTTTACTTCCCTCAGCTCCTGAAGCTGAGGAAACTGAATTCCCTTTTAGAAGTACTGGCATGTATCCAATGTGTTTGGATTACATCCCAAACCCTAGGGCGGGTCCTGGTGCACCCGCTGAAGTCTCTCCAGTAACTGCAGTGATGAGACATGAACCTTGGAAGCAAGGTGATTTAGTAGCTTGGCAGGCAAAAATGCCTCGGTTACGAGATGATGCTGAAAAATGCGCTCAATTGTTATCGGGAAATGTCACTGATTACACCCCTAATTGGAATGATGTGAAAACTTTATTACGAGAACTATTTCAAGCAGAGGAAAGGGAAAAGATTTTTCAAAAAGGTAGAGAGGTTGCTCAGAGAGGCCAAGGATTAAATCCCTGGCCTGAGCAAGATCCAGACTAGAATTTAACAACTACTGAAGGAACAAGAGCTCATCGGGCTGCTATCCAACAACTAATAGAAGCAGTCCGACAAGCGGAGTGCTTCTACTGTGGAAATTTGGACCACATGCAGAGAGAGTGCCCACTGAGACCCGTGTCTGCACAAGGAGGATCTCCACCTGCCAGACCTCCTCGACCTCATTCACAGTGAAAAATGATACTCATCTTCTCTGGGAACTGAAAGAACAATGGATCCCCTTGGAATCAAGGTAGATGAGCACGGTCAGATTTCTGCAAAGGTAAATGGTATTTATGTTAATTTTCTAGTGGATACGGGGGCAACCCTGTCTTTACTGAATTTTGAAGTTCCCCAGATTTCAAATGAAACAGTAATAGTACGGGGAGTGGTAGGGGAAGAGATAAAATATTTATCTACTCCTTTGCCTGTAATTTGGCCAAGAAATTGGTTTGGGGTAGATTTGTGATCTCTCCCAGTTCCCCTATTTCCCTTTTGGGACGAGACCTTTTGCAGAAATTTGGTACGTTTATCTCCTTGGCTCCAACAGGGTTCTGATTGATTATAATGGGTTCAGAAATAATTGAATTTGGAGATCAAAGACAAAGTGATATAAATAATATACCACTTGAATTGGCTGCGGTTGCCAGAGAACTTTGGAGTACATCGGGAGATTAAGTGGGATCGTTAAAATCGTCTGAGCCAATTGTGATAAAAACAAAAGGAGGGACGACTCCTTCAATTCGACAATATCCAATTATAAATGAGGCCATTCCCAGTATAGAAAAACAAATTGTACATTTTTTAGAAAAAGTAATTTTGAAGGAATGTTGTAGTCCTTATACTCCAATTTTACCAGTTAGTAAACATAAAGTAAACAAAGATGGAGATCCTGAATATAGATTTGTCCAAGATTTACGAGCTGTAAATGAACATGTAATTGCTTCACATCCTGTGGTACCAGATCCTAGTCTGATTTTAACACAGATTCCAGTCTGGGCACAGTATTTCACAGTCTGACTGGGATGGAGTTAACTTTCTTCATAGCAGCCCATATGGTGCTGTGCTTTGCATTTGTGGCTATAACACTGTTGATAACACACCAGTGTTTTGGCTATTGTTGAGCAGTGCTGGCATGGCATCAAGGCTTTCTCTCTTTCCCGCCCTCCCCCTCCCTCCCCAGCAAGTGGTCTGGGGATAGGCAGGAGGTGGGAAGGGAGACAACCAGGACAGCTGAACCCAACTGACCAAAGGGATATTCCATGCCATATGATATCATGCTCAGCAATAAAAACTCAGGGAACGAAGGAGGAACAGGGGGAGATTCAGAGTTACAGTATTTGTCTTCCCAAGCAACCGTTACGCGTGATGAGGCCCTGATTTCCAGGAAATGTAGGACATCTGCTTGCCAGCCAGAAGTAAGTGAATGAATTCTTTTTGCTTTGCTTGTGTGTGCAGCTTTTGCTTTCCCTATTCAACTGCCATTAACTCAATCTACGAGTCTTCTTGCCTTCCTTCTAGTTTCTCCCTGTCCCATGGGAGAGGGGAGTGAGCGAGAGGCTGTGTGGGTGGTTGTCTGCTGTCTGGGATCAACCCACCACACCATGTCTGCTCTATTGGGCCTTGTACTTAAGGCCTGAGAAGCCCATATGTTAGCATGAGTAGCTACTGTAAGGGAATCTGCTGAAATGCCCCGTGACGGTCTGTGCTGCACACTGGTGGATGCTATGACAGAGATAGATAACATTCCAACCTGTCAGGAGAAGATGCATGATTCTGTTTGTTACACAAAATAAAAAGCACCATAGCATGGGAGGGAGGAGGAACCTCTCCACGGACAGGATCTGTGCAGTGTACTGTGGGAAAATTCATCTGGGGTCCATCCAATGCTGCACAGAAGTGGAGTTCCCAGCATCCGAAAGGACGTAAGATTTACTCGCTTTCTATATTCCTGTTTTTATTCTATCTTGTTAAAACGACTATTTTATTACTCCATTTGTTGTCAGGCTTTTCTTATTGAGATCCAGAAAGAACCCTGCACCATGTCTCTCTCTCACACCCCCCCTCCCCCTGCAGTACAGATCAGTGCCTTTTTTCGAAATCATTTGATCAGAACTGTAAACAAAATTAATTGGTTTGGAGACAGTATATAAGAACCTCTTTGTACAGACATCTAGAACTTCAGTGCTCATCCTACCTTCTAGTCTGTCCCTCTTCAAAATTATCCTGAAACTTTATGCTCTATAGAACAGAGCAAAATCCCAGAAGTGTAGTCCAGTACCTGCTTTGAATTAGTGCTTGGAAGCAATGAGAATACTTTGAAGGATGATTGTGGCTGTTAAAGTATATTTACACAACACTTTAAAAACATAGTACAATATTATATTTATTTTACAGCAATGTTGCTTAGAGACCCTGAATCAGGTTAGAGCACCTTTTGTGAGGAGGGAGGTTCAGTCCAGTCCTGAAGGACATATATAGTCCAGGGTTGCAGCTTTGCAGTTACTTTAAGCTGCCATTGTCACTGTTGTGGTTTGAACTCAGCCAGTAGCAAATTGCCACGTGGCCAGTTGTTTACTTCCCCCCCCGCTCCCCGGTGAAATAGGGGAGGGACAGAAAACAAAGAAGAAATTTGTAGGTTAAATAACAAAACTTTATTAGCAAAAAAACCCCAACAGTAATGACAGTAGTCCAAAACGGGTAAAACGCAGTAGTGGCTCACCGAACGGCGACCCGTACAGAGCCTGTCCCCAGCAGCGATCTCGACCCACCAGAGAAGCCCGCCAGCCAATCCGGAAACCGAAAACAAAACAAACAACGCCTGTGAGAGAGCACGGGCCCGCCTATATGCTGAGCTTTGACGTCACATGACATGGAATGGTCCAATGATCAATCAGGACCCAGCCCTTCAGCTGTGCTCCCTCTCAGCCCACAGAAAGTTAACTCTATCCTGGCCAAAACCAGGACAGTCTCCACCCCTTATTCCATACCACTGACGTCATGCTCAGGTTCCAAATACATTCTAAGGAATCACCAACCCTTTTTTTTTCCGGGTTTCACAGATATCATTCCCTCAGTCTATGGGCCATCCTTCCAAAATATCTGCTGAGTTCATTTAGCCCATAATTTCAGGTTCCATCTGCCATGGTAGTCTTTAAGGCTAGAGGAATGAGGTGGAGCTACCTCAGTCGGTGGAGCAGGAGGCTTTGGATGTGGCAGGAGGATGTTGTGAGGCACCAATTGCAATAACAGGATTATTTGACAGTTCAATTCATTGGCTATTTTCACCCAAAATTAAATCTCCTTGAGGCACGCATCGGACTTCTCCATCCTCCTGCATTACCCACCAAGTGCACCCAGGTGCTTGGGCAAAAGTAATCCCACGCATGGGTTTACCTTTACCTGATGCAGGAGTAACCCGGACGGTCTTCCCCAACATATTTTTCACGTGCACTATGGGGACTTTATCCCCATCTACAGTATGTAGGAGGTTTGACTGAGCAGGGCCAGCTTGCTTGGCAGATCCTCTGGTATTGACTAACCAGGTGGCTTTTGCTAAATGCACGTCCCAGTGTTTGAAAGTTCCACCACCCATTGCTCTCAGTGTAGTTTTTAGCAACCCATTGTACCACTCAATTTTCCCAGAGGCTGGTGCATGGTAGGGAATGTGATATATCCACTCAATGCCATGTTCTTTGGCCCAGGCGTCTATGAGATTGTTTCGGAAGTGTATCCCATTATCTGACTCAATTCTTTCTGGCGTGCCATGCCGCCATAAGACTTTCTTCTCAAGGCCTAAAATGGTGTTCCGGGCAGTGGCATGGGGCACCGCATAAGTTTCCAACCAACCCGTGGCTGCTTCCACCATTGTAAGCACATAGTGTTTGCCATGCCGAGTTTGTGGGAGCGTGATATAATCAATCTGCCAGGCCTCCCCATATTTATATTTTGACCATCATCCTCCATACCAAATGGGCTTTAACCACTTGGCTTGCTTGATCGTAGCACATGTCTCACATTCATGGATTACCTGTGCAATAGCATCCATGGTTAAGTCCACCCCTCGGTCATGAGCCCATCTCTATGTTGCATCTCTTCCCTGATGGCCTGAGGAGTCATGGGCCCAGTGAGCCATGAATTGTTCACCTTTATGTTGCCAGTCCAGATCCACTTGAGACACCTTAATCTTAGCAGCTTGATCCGCCTGTTGGTTGTTCTGATGTTCTTCAGTGGCCCGGCTCTTAGGTATGTGAGCGTCTACATGGCGTACTTTCACAACCAGATTCTCTACCCGAGCAGCAATATCTTACCACAATTCAGCAGCCCAGATGGGTTTGCCTCTGTGCTGCCAGTTGCTCCGTTTCCACCGCTGTAACCACCCCCACAGCGCATTTGCCACCATCCATGAGTCAGTATAGAGGTCATGTCCTTCCCGTCGTCACGTAGGATGAACCAAAGTTCGCCACATGTCATGCGCCTGGGTTTCCCTTTCCCTCTGACTGGGGCGGAAGAGAACTGATTTCTTGGGGTGCTCCTGACATCTAAGGCACTCGCCCGTAGAGATGAGGAGGTACCAAGACTCTCTTCAAAGTTCTGAAGCCAGGAAGAGACTGCCTCCACAGTTGGTGTACATCTTAGTCCTTCTCCCGCATCCATTTCTGGATAGTACATCGCAGCCAAGCCGGCAGAATACGAGGATGACGCACCTTTAATCACCTTCCTCCACATGGCCCATGTGCACAGGACATCCTCTGGATTTTTAGGGGCTTCATCATTATCTGGATCACCATAGATGACTTCCAGCACTGCTAATTCTCTCAGGTACTGGACACCTTCATCTGCAGTAGTCCACTTCCCTGGGGAGTTGTCCGTAAGATCTTCCTTGAAAGGATATCTTGCTCTAACACTTGAAAGGAGCCGTCTCCACAGACTGCAAATTCCTGTTTCTTTTCCAATTCCCCTTTCAATTCCTCGATCTCTAGCAAGGGAACCCAGCTGTTGGGCTTCCTTACCTTCCAGCTGCTGAGCATCAGCCCCATTATCCCAGCATCGAAGCAGCCAGGCAGCAATCCGCTCACCCGGCTGGCGGCTATAGTCTTTCCGCAGGTCTCGCAGTTCTGATGACGTCAGGGACCGGGTAGTTTCTGCCTCCTGTTTGAGTTCTGTTATTCCCTCTTCTGACCCCTTTGCTGAAGGACCCGCTTCTTCCTCTTCTTTCTCCTCCCTTATTAATCGAGGGTATGGACCTGTTGTTCTCCTTGTCCACTGTTTCTTTTTTACTACTGGGGCAATCTCTGCTGTTGTTGTTATTGTTTGAGTCCCCATCTCCACCACAGTCCTTTGAGAGCACTGAACTGCAGCTCGATAAGCACAGGCCAGGCCCCAGTACAGCGCTAGGAGTTGCTGATTTTCACTGGGATAGGCAAGGCACCCTTCTATCAGGTGTTGTGTCAATTTTGTGGCGTTGCTTGCCTGTTCAGGGGTAAGATCCCAGGCTACGGGAGATGATAACCATCCTAGGAATCTGCCCAAATCCTTCCACTCCCCCTGCCACCCAGGGACAGGCCGTCTCAGGGCACATCTTGGTATTGACTCACCCAAAATTTGCCTTCTCTTACACCAAAAACCTACCGAGCTCCACACAGCCCACAATAGGCGAACAGCATTAATGAACAGTATCAAAGAGCTAACGTAAGGATTAATAAGTACCTCGGGAGCCTGCAGAATAAAACCACTCATGATGTTCCCAATTTCTTCCAGCATGTTCCCGAGCTTAGCAAAATAAAGATAAGCAGAGCAATCAACAAACCCGTGACCAGCACAAGAGCTTGTCGCTTACTAACTGCTATAGCTATAGCATAATTAATATAAAACTGCCGTTGTCCCGCCCCACGTTGGGCGCCAAAAAAGACTGCGGTGGTTTGACCTTGGCTAAATGCCAGGTACCCACCAAGTCGCTCTATCACTTCCCCCCCTTTCCCCTTTTTTTCTCAACAGGGCAAAGAGGGGAAAGAATATAAGATAGCCAACCCTTGTGCGTAAAACAAAAGCAGTTTTAATATAAGCAAAGCAAAGGTCCGCGCGCGGAAGCAAAAAAAAGAAAACAGATTTATTCTCTACTTCCCATGAACAGGCGATGTCGGGCCTTCTCAGGAAGCAGGGCTCCAATACGTGTAGTGGTTGTCTCGGAGGACCAAGGGTGACCCCACCCCCTTCCTCCTTTCTCCCAGCTTTATACTGAGCAGACGTCATATGGTCTGGAATATCCCTTTGGTCAGTTCGGGTCAGCTGTCCTGGTTGTGTCCCCTCCCAAGATCTTGCCTGCCCCGTCCCACTGTGGGGGGGAAAATGTCGGAATGAGCCTTGGTGCTGTGTAAGCACTACTCAGCAGTAGCCACACCACCAGTGTGCTATCAACACCCTGCCAGCTCCCAACGTAAAACACAGCACCATGAGGGCTGCTACAGGGGAAAACCAACTCCGGCTCAGCCAGACCCAGTACACCCCACAATGCGACAGGACCCGTCGGTAAACAGGGCATATTGCTTCTCGTTATCCAGCAGTTTATTATATGGTGGGGCCTCCTGAGCACGTGCTACCTCTTCCTCTGGTGCCATTCCAAAATTTTTGCCTTCTGGCCAGTTCGTAATCACTTCCAGTATTCCTGGACGCCTGGAGCTCCCTATTCGAGCCCGTTGTGTGATTAATGCAACCCATTTACTCCATGTGGCATCGGCTGCATGGTGTGTAGAGGGAACACGCCCTTTGAACATCCAGCCCAGCACGGGCAATCGGGGAGCCAGGAGGAGCTGTGCTTCAGTCCCGATCACCTCTGAAGCAGCTCGGACCCCTTTGTATGCTGCCAATACCTCCTTTTTGGTAGGAGTATAGTGGTCCTCGCATCCTCTGTATCCCCGACTCCAAATCCCCAGGGGTCGACCCCGAGTCTCCCCTGGTGCTCTCTGCCAGAGACTCCAGGTAGGGCCATTCGATTCCAGGTGTATTGGACACCCCTCCAGGTGAAAGCAAACTGCGGCCTGCATTCTGCTGCCAGAGGGATGGAGAAAAATGCGCTGGCAATATCAATCTTGGCGTACCACTTGGCTGCCTTCGACTCTAGTTCATATTGCAGTTCCAACACGTCTGGCACGGCAGCACTCAGCAGTAGCATGACCTCATTCAGGCCACGATAATCCACTGTCAATCTCCATTCTCCATTCGACTTTCGCAGTGGCCATATGGGGCTGTTAAAGGGGGAGCGCGTCTTGCTGATGACTCCTTGGCTCTCTAGCTGACAAAGCAGTTTATGGATAGGGATTACAGAGTCTCGATTGGTGCGATATTGCCGTCGGTGCACGGTTGTAGTGGCAACTGGCACCCATTGTTCTTCAACCCTCAGCAATCCCACAACAGAAGGATCCTCTGAGAGACCAGGTAACACAGACACCTGTTTAATTCCTTCTGTTTCCAAGGCAGCTATACCGAAAGCCCTCCAATACCCTTTTGGGTCCTTGAAGTACCCTCTCCTGAGATAATCTATGCCAAGAATACATGGAGCGTCTGGGCCAGTCACAATGGGGTGTTTTTCCCACTCTTCTCCACTTAGGCTCACCTCGGCCTCCAATACAGTCAACTGTTGAGACCCCCCTGTCACTCCTGAAATACAAATGGGTTCTGCTCCTTTATAATTTGACGGCATTAGGGTGCATTGAGCACCAGTGTCTACTGGAGCCTTATACTGCTGGGGGTCAGACGTGCCACACCATCGAATCCACAAGGACCAATAAAGTCGATTGTCCCTGTCCTCCGCCTGGCTGGAGGCAGGGCCCCTCTAATGTTGGTCATAATACCCACTGACAACAAATGGGTTTCACAGAATCACACAGAATCGTCTAGGTTGGAAAAGACCTTGAAGATCATCCAGTCCAACCATTAACCTAACACTGACTGTTCCCAACTACACCATATCCCCAAGCGCTATGTCGACTCTACTCTTAAACACCTGCAGGGATGGGGACTCCACCTCCCTGGGCAGCCCATTCCAATGCCTAACAACCCGTTCTGTAAAGAAATGCTTCCTAATATCCAGTCTAAACCTTCCCTGGCGTAACTTGAGGCCATTCCATCTTGTCCTATCGCTTATTACTTGGTTAAAGAGACTCGTCCCCAGTTCTCTGCAACCTCCTTTCAGGTAATTGTAGAGGGCGATGAGGTCTCCCCTCAGCCTCCTCTTCTCCAGACTAAACAACCCCAGTTCCCTCAGCCGCTCGTCGTACGACATGTGCTCCAGACCCTTCACCAGCTTCGTTGCCCTTCTCTGGACACGCTTGAGTAATTCAATGTCCTTTTTGTAGTGAGGGCCCCAAAACTGAACACAGTAATCGAGGTGCCGAGTACAGGGGTAAGAACACTTCCCTGTCCCTGCTGGCCACGCTATTTCTGATACAGGCCAGGATGCCATTGGCCTTCTTGGCCACCTGGGCACACTGCTGGCTCATGTTCAGCCGGCTGTCAATCAACACCCCCAGGTCCCTCTCTGACTGGCAGCTCTCCAGCCACTCCTCCCCAAGCCTGTAGCGCTGCTGGGGGTTGTTGTGGCCCAAGTGCAGCATCCGGGATTTGGCCTTATTGAAACTCCTCCAGTTGGCCTTAGCCCATTGCTCCAGCCTGTCCAGATCTCTCTGCAGAGCCTCCCTACCCTCGAGCAGATCAACACTCCCACCCAACTTGGTGTCATCTGCAAACTTACTGAGGGTGCACTCGATCCCCTCGTCTAGATCATCAATAAAGATGTTAAACAGGAGTGGCTCCAAAACTGAGCCCTGGGGGACACCACTCGTGACCGGCCGCCAACTGGATTTAACTCCGTTCACCACCACTCTTTGGGCCCAGCCATCCAGCCAGTTTTACCCAGCAACATGTGTGCCCATCCAAGCCACGAGCAGCCAGTTTTGCCAGGAGAATGCTGTGGGAAACGGTGTCAAAGGCCTTACTGAAGTCAAGGTAAACAACATCCACAGCCTTTCCCTCATCCAATAAGCAGGTCGCCCTGTCGTAGAAGGAGATCAGGTTTGTCAAGCAGGACCTGCCTTTCATAAACCCATGCTGACTAGGCCTGATCCCCTGGTTGTCCATCATATGACTTTTAATGGCACCCGAGATGACCTGCTCCATGACTTTCCCTGGCACCGAGGTCAGACTCACAGGCCTGTAGTTTCCTGGATCGTCCTTTCTGCCTTTCTTGTAGATGGGTGTCACATTTGCCACCCTCCAGTCCAGTGGGACCTCCCCAGTTAGCCATGATTTCAGGTAAATCATGGAAAGCAGCTTGGCGAGCACATCTGCCAACTCCTTCAGCACCCTTGGGTGTAACCCATCCGGTCCCACAGACTTGTGTGCATCCAAGTGTTGTAGCAGGTCTCTGACCACTTCCTCTTCAACTGTGCTGACCTCATTCTGCTTCCCCTCCCCATCTAGCAGCTCATGAGTCTGGGTGTCCAGGGAACAGCCAGTTCCGCTGCTAAAGACTGAGGCAAAGTAGGCGTTGAGCATCTCAGCCTTTTCCTCATCCTTAGTTACCATGTTTCCTTCTGCATCCAATAAAGGAGGGAGATTTTCCCTAATCCTCCTTTTGCTGTTAACGAATTTATAGAAAGATTTTTTGTTATCCTTAACAGCTGTGGCCAAGTTGAGCTCTAGCTGTGCTTTGGCTCTCCTAATCTTCTCCCTGCATAACTTCACTACATCTTTATAGTCTTCATGAGAGGCCTGGCCCCTCTTCCAAAGGCAATAGATTCTCCTTTTGTTCTTGAGATCCAGCCAAAGGTCCCTGTTTAGCCAGGTCGGTCTCCTTCCCTGCCTGATTGCTTTTCGGCACATGGGAACAGCCTGCTCCTGTGCCTTTAAGACTTTGCTCTTGAAGTATGTCCAGCCTTCCTGGACTCCCATTTCCTTCAAGGCAGCCTCCCAAGGGATTTTGTTAACCAGTCTCTTGAACAGGTCGAAGTTAGCCCTCCGGAAGTCTAAGGTGGCAGTTTTACTAACCCCTCTCTTTGTTTCTCCAAGGATCGAAAATTCAATCATCTCCTGATCACTGCACCCTAGACGGCCTCCAACCTTTACTTCCCCCACAAGCTCTTCCCTGTTCACTAGAAGCAGGTCCAGGAGGGCACTTTCCCTGGTCGGCTCACTCACCAGCTGTGTGAGGAAGTTATCCTCCACACATTCCAGGAACCTCCTGGATTGTTCCCTCTCTGCTGTGTTGTGATCCCAGGAGATACCCGGGAGGTTAAAGTCCCCCACAAGAACAGC